>NC_045443.1:8895108-8930621 GCF_002776525.5 Piliocolobus tephrosceles
TTTGGGCTTGGGGAGGAGGTGCTATGAACCCCCTGAAATTGTATATAAAATCTCATGTTTATGGGCACATGTGGGTGAGGGTAGAAACAGATTGGTATTTTTTTTCCCCCCTGGGGACAAAATATACAGCATAAATCACATTTTCTAATCCTTCAAAAGGTAAGTAACTATGATACCTTTTGAATCCCCAAAAGATAAGTAACTATGATAGTAGAATTTGCCTCCTCTACTCTTTCCCTAGAGAGAATGAACAAACCAAAGCAAAAACCAAAACAAGCCAACGAACAAAGATATTTTTATTTACTTTTACTTCCTTTACTTTTGTAAAGTTAAAAAATATTTTCTACCGAACCATAGAACAAAGTCTTACCCCTACATTCCAAAGGCAATAAAAAGGGGCGGTGGCTCATGACTGTAATCCCAGCACTTTGGGAGGCAGAGGCGAGCAGATCACCTGGGGCTGGTAGTTCCAGACAAGCCTGGCCAACATGGTGAACTTCCATCTCTCTAAAAATACAAAAACTAGCCCGGCATGGTGGCATGCCTCTGTAATCCCAGCTACTTGGGAGGCTGAGCAGAGGAACTGATTGACCCTGGGAGCCAGCGGTTGCAGTGAGCTGAGATCGCGCCACTGTACTCCAGACTGGGCGACAGAGCGAGACTCATCTCAAAAAAAAAAAAAAAAAGAAAAGAAAAAAAAGAAAACTGGTTCTTTCTCTCACTTGGCCAGGCTTCTTCCAGAAGGAGGATGATATTTCTGGCATCTTTGACCTTTCAGCCAACCTAGGTGTTTCCAAGCTAATGAATGAAAAAAAGAATCAAAATATTTATCATTTAATCAGGTTGACTCTAGATAGATTTTTGTGTATTGGTTTGATTGCCTTCTCTTCCAGTCTTGTTTTTCTAATCTATGCTTTATTGTTAAAAAAAGTTCCAACACTTAGGAATAAAGCAAACACCCACCTAGATACAGTCTCTAAGGGACACTTGGCGATGTCATTTAAAATAGAATAGTCTGAACCAGTAGTTTTCAAATTATGCTCATGGAGAACACTATGTTTTTCATGCCAGATTTAGGTATTCTGTTATTAAAATTAAATAATAGTAGTGGGTTTTTTAGCATTTTAAAACAAAAAAGTAAGTTAATGGAGTTTTCTTAATCTTAACTTTGTTGCAATAATTTTTTTTAAATTTTGCTTTGACATGCTCATTGAAATAAACAAATAGCAAACACAGTGGAAGACTGGAAGATATCCTATTATCCTTAATTTAGCAGACTATGTTTATCCATTTTGGGCAAAAGAGTTAGAGATTATGCTATGTGTTTGAAGCATATAATATTGTTAAATGCTGGAAAAAATTTTAGATTGAATAATCGAATTAAATATATCATGTCATGATAATCTAGAAGTAGCTCCAAGTGCTCTCCATATATGAATGTATGTGATAAAGAATGGTGTGGAAAGTTAGGTGTTTCTGCATGATAGTGATTCTCTTACTTAAAAAGTTAATACAACTGAGTGGTAAAAAGACAGATAAGGCTAAAGTCCACAGGGAAGTCTATTATAGAAAAGAGAAGAGCAAGGTGGGTGGATGAATTAAAAATAGACTACCTGATTCTGAGTATTTTTTAAAATTTAAACCACATTATGCACTTATTCTTGACTTACTACTCTCATCCATTTATTAATAACAATGAAATAGCCCTGACGACATCTTTTGTTCTGTAAATACAAAATCAAATGAATCAAAAATTATTCATAAACTTAAAACATGAGACTATAATATCTAGTGCTTATCACAATAAAGATGGAACATGTTTCTGAAAATTGGAAGTCAGAATAATTTCATCATTAAGCCTTAATTTCAGTTGGAAATAAAACGTTTATTTCTTACCTTCTTCACTTTGTGCTTTGAAATTTACCACTATATTAGCAAAGGTGGAAACAGTATTTTGGCTTCAATTAAGCAGCTCAAACATTTATTTTCATAAGTAAACTGCGTTGATATCAGTAAGCATGTCCTAATTTGGAGCCTACAACAACCGATTTGAAAAATGTTCACAATTTTTTTTTTTGCTATTTCTAGCCCAACTAAAAGTATATGAAAAGATTCTAACTGTGCTGACCAATACAGTAGCTTCTAGCCACATATGTTTATATAAATTTTAATCTAAATTAATCAAAATGAAGAATTCAGTTCGAAGTCACACTAGTCACCTTTCAAGTGCTCAGCAGCCATACAGAAGAACTTTACCACATCACTGTTGTGTAGCATCCAAGAACGCCACAAAACGCAAATGCTTTATCACTTTGTAATTCTTGCTTCCACACAAAAGGTTCAAATTTTGGTTTAAAATATGAAGAGTTAAGTAAATATGGTTTCATATTTTATCTTACAAATAGGGTTATAGTCTTGAACCCCTATGTCATTTTTGGAGATCAAGACAGTAACTGGCCCACTTAACAAAGATGTTAATACTTTGTGCATTCCATAACCTCTACTTACATAGTTACACATTCTGGTATCCATAGTTCTATTTAGGTAAACATGAAGATGAACACTGGCACATGTGCCAAAAACCTGAAGGAGAGATATTAGGGAATCTAATATTGAATGAGGCTTTCCACATAATTCAACAAAATGGATTACAGCTGATATTTCCAGAGATACTATGGAATACAGTGCTCAAATTTCTGTTAATTATTCTCGTGATAAGTGTGGTGACCAACCCATCTCAGTTTTCCTGGGTGTTTCCAGGTATGGAAAGCACAGTTGCTCCATTGTGCTGATATTTGCCTTACATGTTTGCTTTCTTTTCTAGACTACCAGTGCAAATGCCTTTTTATTTCTAGTTTCAAACTGTCACATAGGAAATGTTTGTTAAAACTAACGTTTTATAAAATTTAAAGCTTATTTTACATATCTCATTTGATCTCTCAAGAATTCTGTGAGCTTGGCAATGTAGATTGCTGTATATGCATTAGGCTGATGAATAAACAGGCTTAGAGAGAGTCACTTGCCCGAGGTGAGGTAGCTGTAAGTGTTGGGATTGAATACCAGGTCTTCTCACCACGACTTTCTACAAAAATCACTGAAGGTTGTCAACCGACAGAGAGGATTACTCTGTGTGTTGATAACAAAAGGGTGATCAATAATATTTAAAAAGCAGACACTGTGTAAAAGTCTTTCCCTTACCTTAAAAACTACGCCACAATGGAGCATTCTTTCATTCCTCCAATTTAATTCTATCTGGCGAGAAACAGTAATGGGCTAAACCATTATTGTATCTTAAGTCAAATTGCCAAAACTCCACAGGCTACTAAAAGTTAACCCTTATTGAATGAATTAAGAATTTTAGAAGTTCTGCTGTTAAAAAAAAGCACGGTGACAGTCAGGGTTTTTCAGGCGTAGGGGGTGTGTGTTTTAAGACTTTAAGGCATTTTTGTCCCACTGAAATCACCGTCAGTGATTTTTAGCAGAAAGTGGTGGTGAGAAGACCTGGGATTCAATCCCAACACTTAACGGCTACCTAACGTCGGGCAAGGGACACTCTCTAAGCCTGTTTGTTCGTCAGCCTGAGGCATATACGGCAATCTACATTGCCAAGCTCACAGAATTCTTGAGAGATCAAATGAGATCTCTTACGTTCTTTGCTGTGATGGATTCCTTTGACTTTGTCTCTATTATTATAGGCTTATAGGTCCGGGGCAACTACCAATCGTTATTCAAAGGGGAAAGCACCCCGTTCGAAATCAAGTAAGAAAAATGGTTTATATTCCCGGTCTGCCATTTCTATTCTAAGCTTTATCTTTATTTAGCTCACAGTTAAAACGGGAATAGAGCCACACCCACCTCACAAACGCCTCGAGAACTGGGAGACCAGAAAAGTAAAAGCCACTTGCAAACCTTTAGCTCTAAGTCTATAAAAAAGACTATCATACGCTCACACTTCTAATATTTGCTAATATAATGTAATCTTTATTTCGAAAATAATGTGCCTCCAATCCTAGTAAAGAGAAAGTCACGGCATGCGACCCTTCCATCAGCACCAACAGACCTCTCACGCGAGACTCGGCTTTCACGCTTTAGTCCGGGGCTGCACGGCAGGCGGAAGAGAAGCGCCTGTGGTGACGCGCTTATTCCGCGCGATGACGTGACTACAAGGCGCCGGGAGACACGTTGGCTGGGTTTTCGGCGGGTTTCCCGGGGACAAAAATGGCTATGTCTAGCGATTTCTACCTGCGCTACTACGTAGGCCACAAGGGCAAGTTTGGGCACGAGTTTCTGGAGTTCGAATTTCGGCCGGACGGTGAGAAGAGGCCCACGGCACGCGGTGCTGGGAAAGGGGAGCGAGACCGAGAGGCAGTGGAGGAGGCGAGGGGAGGCCGGGTGGTGTGGAAGGTACAGGGGGCGGAGGCCACTGCTTCCCTCGAAGGAAATAGGAGCTTAAGAATAGAGGAAGCCTAAGTTGGTTTTATAAATGAAAGAGAACTAATTGCAATAAATTAAAGCTAATCCTGTCACAAACTGAAAAGTCGAAACTACAGTAATCAGAATTCTGTAACAGTGCACCAGAAGGGACTCTGTAGATTGTCGCCCTGATTAAAAATGCTAGCACTTTTTTGAAAACACCCCCATCAGCGGGTGGTCCAATGGATGAATAAAATCTTGTGGTGACCTGTACCTTTTCTTCATTCAGGCTGTGTGTGTTCTTTGAAGGGGAGGAGCCCGACGTGTTAACAAATGAGAATAATAATATATTTTAGATGTTTACGTATAATTATTCACCATAGGACTCATGAAGAGTACCAAAAAAGAGGGGAGAGGTAAAGTTCCACAGGAGGGAGTCAGGAAAATCTTCCTAGAGGAAGACACTCTTGAGATGAGTCTGGAAATGAGAGACTTGGCCTTTGAGAGAAAAAAACAGACTTCCAGAGCAGTGAGAGCAGAGGACGAGGTGAAACTGCTACCCAAGTAGCGTGCAACAATTTGTTTTCTGACAACGCTATTAGAACGTGTTACATTGGTCTTGCCTACCTGCAACAAGAAAGATCATTTGGATATATATATTTTGGTTTTTTTTAAATGCACCTTTTTTGCTGGGCAACAAGCAAATACAAAATTGGAAGGTACACTAATGAGTAAGACAAATTTAACTCAAAGAGATTTGTCTTGGTGGGGACACAGACATTTAACTATAAAGCAGTAGGTATATTAAGTCCTATAAGCAGGCTTTGGACAATGTTCTGTGAAAGCAAGAATAAAAAATTAGAGGAGGAACGTATATTAGGAAAGAAGAGTATCAAGCATTTCAAGCCGAACTCACGTGAATTACAGCCCTGCAATTATTACTTTGAAACAGAGTCTCACTCTGTCACCCAGATCTGAGTGCAGTGGCCCGATCTCAGCTCACTGCAACTTCCGCCTCCCAAGCGCAAGTGATCCCTCACCTCAGCCTCCCCAGGTGCTGGAAATACAGGCCCGCGCCACCTCGCCCAGCTCCTTTGTTGTTGTTGTTGTTGTAGAGATGGGTTTCCCCATGTTGCCCAGGCTGTCCTCAAACCCCTGAGGTCAAGAGATTCACCAACCTCAGCCGCCCAAAGTCCTGGGATTACACGCATGAGCCACCGCGCCAGCCCTGCAGTTATTTAGAAACCTTAATCACTGTATTCAACCTTACTCTCCCCATAAATTCAGCTAAATTTACCTGAATTCATCTATTCGTTATGTAGTATTATTTTCAGTTCCTCTGCCTGTGAACACCATCAAGCTTGTATCTATCACTTTTAGCAGGTCACATAAATTAAGCACCTGAATATTATCAGGAAGTTTTGTGCTAGAACAGTGGTTCTAATCAATGTATCTGCCACTGCACTGTTCCACATACTTCTTCTATTGGTAATATTGAGTCTCCCGAAGACTTGCATTTCTTTCTCTCTTTCTTTTCTTTTCTTTTCTTTCTCTTTTCTTTTCTTTTTTTTCTTTCTTTTTTTTTGAGACAGAGTGTTGCTCTATCGCCCAGGCTGCAGTGCAGTGGTGCGATCTCAGCTCACCGCAACCTCTGCCTGCTGGATTGAAGCGATTCTCCTGCCTCAGCTTCCCGAGTAGCTGGGATTGCAGGCATGTGCCACCACGCCCGGCTCCTTTTTCGTATTTTTAGTAGAGACGGGGTTTCTCCATGTTGGCCAGACTGGTCTCGAACTGCTGACCTCAGGTAGTCCACCCGTCTCGGCCTCCCAAAGTGCTGGGATTACAGGCTGAGCCACTGCGCCTGGCGCCAAGCCATCAAAGACTGGCATTTCTATCATTTTAGAGTAGCTACTGCACATTTTAGCTGTGTCTGGGCAACTGACTAGCCATAAGGGGAAGCATACATCAGATAATACCAAAATCATGATGGATTAAAATTAAATATAAACTAGCTAACAAACTCATCAACTTCGATCCAGAAGCATCGTTTGTGTCCTTCTTAGTCATAATTCTAAAATGTCTATCATATAATTGTATGCATACATTTGAAGGGAAAAAAGGAACATTTTTTTGTAGTGGAGAAAGCCTGAGTATTAAAGTAGATCTAGATCTGAATCTTGTGTGACCGTGTTTAAGTTACTTAACTTTGTTTTCTCTCCCATGAATAGGTGAGAGAATAAAACCTGATTTTTAGGATTGTTTTACAGAATAGATTAAATTCTCTGTGTAAGGCACTTAGCACCAATACGTACATATAACAAACTTGAAAGGAATGTTAGTGCCTTTTGCAGATTCTCTTTCTAGTTCATGATGTAGCTTAAGAAAATAGGCCGTAAAAATGACCCTATATCTATATATTGTAGGCATGGGCTATTTAATTATTTGGCTAGCTTCAACTTCAGCAGACTTAACCAGCAAATATTTATTGTCTACATGTCTAACAATGATTTTACACAAGGAGGGAGGAAATATTAATAAAAGTAATAATATAAAATGATCTTTACCTTAAAAATTGTATATGATGTCATTAATGTTTTTAGCAGATTTTGCTATTGTAAATTGATTTTTTTCCACTTCCCACAGGAAAGCTTAGATATGCCAACAACAGCAATTACAAAAATGATGTCATGATCAGAAAAGAGGTAAGTTCTATTTGAATGTCTTTTTGTTTTGTTTTGTTTTTGCATTTAGCCCATTTTCTTCAAGTCTGTGTTGAATTTGCAAAAGTACATCTAAGGCTGTATTGTAAAGAAGAAGGCAATTTACAGATTGAAAGAGTTGCCATTTAAATTAGATACAATGGTTGCATCCATAGGAATGAGAAAATTCAGAGAACTAACCTTGTTGTGAACTACACGTGCATTTATTTATTTGTTTTTATTTTTATTTTTATTTTTTGAGACAGAGTCTCGCTGTGTGGCCCAAGCTGCAGTGCAGTGGCGTGATCTCAGCTCACTGCAACCTCTGCCTCCCAGGCTCAAGCGATTCTCCTGCTTCAATGTACTTGCATTTATCACTGTTCACCTTATAGATCGTGTAATCTAACCACTTGGGGGTATTTGGATCTTAATGTTACAAAGGCAGAATACAGTGTTTCAAAGACAGGTAATGATGAGAAGAGGGAAAAATAAATGTGAGAGGAAAGGGCAAGAGATGAAGAAAAGTAATATAACAAGGATAAATGATTCTCTCTCATTCTCTACTTTTGGAATCAATTAAATTTTTCTTTATTCCTCTATTTGAATATTCAGAGTTTGTAACTCTTATTTCTTTCTGCGTTGAGGGGTGACATAGGTGGACGTTATCAATTTTATTATGATTAATTTTTAGGCTTATGTGCACAAGAGTGTAATGGAAGAACTGAAGAGAATTATTGATGACAGTGAAATTACAAAAGAAGATGATGCTTTGTGGCCTCCCCCTGATAGGGTTGGCCGACAGGTTTGTATTTACTGATTCTTTAAGTGCATAAATATTAAAAATTGATAATACTATTATGATTACCCTTATTTATTTTGAATGAGTCTAAGTTGATTCTTTGGCTTTCCATTTAATAGACACCTGGTAAATTCTCTTTAATTTTGTCTCTTAGTTCCGTTTTTCTGTGCTACCTCCTAGTAGTGAAGGAGTCAGTGCATAGCTCTAAATTTAGATATCTTTCTCTGTAGTCACCCTAGCCAACGTTAGGATGCTTTCACAGTGCAGTGTTACGAATACTTTCTGTTGTGTGTTAATCACTTGTATTAAGAATATGACTATATAAAATTTACTTTTGCCAAATCATAACTTTTAAAATTCTTATTTGCATCCCTGTACCCCAGAGACAGACTTGATTGGTGGTTTCTTTGTTGAAACTTATGATTGCATTTGCCTCTCATATTCCTTCAGAATAATTGATTTTTCTCAAAAAGCTTGTGAAGAACTCTGAAGGCCTAATTTCACTCTGTAAAAAGAAAGTTTGGTTTCTGAACTGGGTCTTTTCAGCTCTTGGAGAAATGAGATACAACGCCTGGAAGGAAGAAACATTTAATTTCACTTTTGTATATCCCTGAGGATTGTACTTTATATCACCTTCTTTGAGTAGAAGAAAATGTGGAGAAATCTAACACATGCTGACACTCTGTAGGAGTAACTTAACTCTTCTGTTTAAAGGAACATTATTTAGAAGAGCAAAGGTAATAGTTAACAGTATTTATTTTAAGCATCGTATCACTTTTAAAAAGCACATTTAGGCCTCAGTGTGTTTTATGCAGATATACAGATGTACGAAAAAGCAAACAACAGCAGCTAACCTTTTATGTCATTTAGACTCGGGGAGAGCCTAGTATTTTATCTGCTCGCTTAAGGATGTGTTCATGGGTTTTGGTTAGTGGGGAGGAGTTGGCATGCTTCAGAAATTACCTTTTGTATCAGGTCAAAGGTTTTATGGCTGTTAGAGCATCTTAGCTAATTCTCCATTTGGTGTGTGTCATAAACTGCATAATTAGGCCTCTGGTTAAATAGCTAGGATTGTGTTCAATGTGTCTGTTAACTTCAAAATTCATTACAGATACAGCTTCTTAATTATTGGTTTTAGGCCTGCAGATAAACAATATAGGGAAAAATCTATACAGTAATGACAGCACACTAGGAACATCTACAGTATTTTTTTTTTTTTAACTAGTTCTTAATTTTAGTTATTTTGTGGAGTATTAGTTTTGAAGTCTTACAGTCTTGGGGTCAAATATAAGTACCATCCTTATTAGTGGTTATAAATATCAGCAAGTGTTTTCCTCTGCTTTATGAGTTTTGAATTACACATTTGTAAAATAGGTTAATAAGGGTATTTTCAAGATTGCAGAGAGTATAGAGTCCCCAGCACTAGAGCCTGACATACAGTAGGTGCTAAACTGGTGGTGGTGGTTATTAATGTTATACATTTTATTTGTAGAATCTTCCAGAAAGAAAAAGTATGTATTTATCATATTAAAAATGGTCTTATACTCCTATCATTTTTCCAACATGTGCTTCAAAGTGATGTCTTTAGTTTTTACTGACATTGTAAGAAATATTTCTTTGTCATTTTGTATCATAGTGTCTTCTTTATGTCTCTAGAAAGCAATTCTTTGTTGGTCCTAAACTTGGGGGTAGTATTCGTGAGCAGTTTTTATTTTAAGGATATAGTTTATATCTAATACACCAAGTTTCTTTCCCCCCACCACCGCACCCTCCGTTGACTGCTAGAAAACTTGCAACTAAAATTGGGATCCGTTTGTAGCAAGAATACAGATATCTCTGCGATAGATTTTTATATTAACTACATTTTTCTGCCTTTTTTTTTTTAGGAGCTTGAAATTGTAATTGGAGATGAGCACATATCTTTTACCACATCAAAAATAGGTTCTCTTATTGACGTAAATCAGTCAAAGTAAGTATGTTAAAGCATTTTGGCTACGTTGTCATTATTAGAGAGGCTCATTTTAGAACTATAATATAGTCAGTTTGTTAACCAAGATAATTTCAGTGGCCTCCTATCAGTTTATTATGCAGATATAATTCTGATTTTTATGTCATTAAAGGCTTACTATCTTGTCTCTCAGTAGAAGTTAGCAGAGTATTTCATCGATTGTCCAAAAAATTTTAATCCAACAGCTGTATATAATAATGCCCAAATTGTATTAGCTAAATTGTATTAGCTATTTTGTATAAAAATATGGATATAGTATCAGAAAATCCAAAGAAAAGAAGTCCTTATTGGATTATATCAGCCTCATTAGGTCCATGTCATCTCACTTTCCTCCTTGGGCTCAATACTTGGGAAAAAGATGGAAAAAATCCAGTCTAGCCTAAGTATCCTTTAGCTACCAATGTCTTCCCAAGATCTATCTGTCCTCTGCCCCAGGGTTTTGTAGTATATCCCATTTTCTTGGTCTGATCCAAGCCACTTATTTGTGCCCATTCCCCTCAAAGTGTCCCATAGTGCTCTTACCTTTTTCTGTCACTCTAAATTGTAATAACCTATTTGTCTGCTTTAAGTAAGCTCCATGAGAACCTTGCTGTATCCACAAAGTTAGCATAGTGCCCTGCACATAATAGATGCTTTCAATAAATATTTATTAGAGGAAAGGAGAAAGGAATGAATGCATAATGACTATTGGACACAAAAGTCTGTGTTCACAGAGACCAACTGGATGCTTTTAAACTATGAAATTTCTTTTCCTACATTTGGTGAGGATGTGGCATTGATACCCTACTGTGATTATAAATTGGTAGTGGTTTTTGGAAAGCAGTTTGGTAATATGCATCAAAAACTGTTGACATTTTTCATTCACCTTTGGCCTAGTAATTTCATTTCTGAGCATCTCTTCTATGGAACTACTCCTAAATATTGGAAAGGCTTTATTATGCATGAAGATGCTCATTGAAGTATTATTAATAATAGGAAATTAACCCCATTGTCTAACAAGGAGAGAATTATTAAATTAATTAAAAATTACTAGGGAATTTTTTTTAATGCTGTGGGGAAAGTAATGTAAAAAGGGGCACAGGGAATGATTTTAGTTATTAAAAAATAGAGAAACATCAAAATGTTCACAGTTATTCTATGAAATGGTGGCATTACGGTATTATTTTTATTAGACATTTTTATGATGCGGTTATGACATTCATAAGGAGATGAATCTTTAAATACTAAAATGAATACTGATGAAGAAACTATTTTTTTTCTTATAGAAAAGATATTCATTTTATGCTCTAGTTGTCGGCAAAATCCTTCCCTTCTCCTAAATTTTGTTAACTTAATTGTTATAAGATTTTAATTTTGTTTTGTTTTAGGAATTTAAAGAATTGTTTTATCCTAGGAAGAAAAAGTAACTTTTACCTTTTTAAATTTTAGGGATCCTGAAGGTCTTCGAGTATTTTACTATTTGGTACAAGACTTGAAATGTTTAGTTTTCAGTCTTATTGGATTACACTTCAAGATTAAACCAATTTAAATTGTATGTTTTCAAGCTGTTTGTATATTTAATTAAGGGATGGGAGGGGTTATTTGTCATTTACAATATTGGGGTTTTTATGAATGTGAAGCAAACAAAAAGAAATTTGTATGTAAACTGAAAATAAGAAAATACATTAGCAAGCTTAATGGTTATCCTTACTTGAGTCCACATGGGTTGGACAGTCCCCACACACATTAAATTCTGTAAATAAAAGCCACCTTTTGTTAAAAATTTGCTCTAATAAAACATACCAAATCCTGGTTGCAGAGTAGTTTTTTGTTTTTTCTAGGAGGCTATGTCTCTAATTCACTTTAGAGACAATAAGAAATTGTTCTGGTAGGAATATCCTGTGACAGAAGATACTTTAGGTGGAAATATGTAGCCATATTCCCATCCATGAAAGGCAATTGTAGATCTTCCCTTATTTCCTTCATACATGATTGGTTTTAATTTTGGGGGGGCTTACAGAAGGTCTGGTTTTTTTTTTTTTTTTTTTTTTTTTTTTTAATAGTTATCACAAACCCCTCAGGGATTATTCACATTTAGATATTTTCAGTTATAAGCAGTGATGTCCTAAAGTGTTACAAGAGTAAAGCCTACCCCATGTTAGGCATATCTTTGATTATGTCCTTGTTCCTTATTTCACAATGTATTTGGTGTGTAGGGGAGGGGGGGAACTAAATGAGTTTTCATCTTTATAAATTGTTAAACATTTAGACAAATGTACATGTGCGTATGAATGTACAGAAATATTTTAACTCCTATTGACCATGGGTCTCACTTAAGTTTCCCAGTTCCTTTCAACCTCTTTCTAATAGATTTCCTCTTTTGTTACTTTTAGTAACCGTGTCCCTTGTTTCCTTTTATTCCTCCATCTGAACCTCCACTCTTTAAAAGTTGTACTGTTCCAGTAGTTATAATCCACTTGCCCTAGGAACAAGTTAGCACTGACTTTTGGGTGGAATAATTAGTTTCTGGAGGCTTGCCAGGACTCCTGAGCAACTAGGCTCTACAGTCGGGCTGTCCAATAACTTTTTTGCAATAATGGAAATGTTCTATGTGTAGTCCAGTAGGGTAGCCACTGGCCAAATGAGGCTACTGATTACTTGAGGTGTGCCTCGTATAACTGAACTTATGGTGCTATTTAAACAATTTTTTTTTTCTAACGTGAAAAGGATAAAACATACAAAACTCTTGACAATTATAAAGTGAACACCTATATGCCAACCTAGATTCTATACTTAACATCTTTTTTGCTGTAATAGCTCTTATAATAAATCTTGGTTTTTTACTTAACTGGTGTAATTGGTGTCAGTAAGCTACTTTTTTTTTTGTAGTGCTATTGAATTTTGATTAAATTTAGATAGCCACATGTGTCTAGTGGCTACCCTGTGGACGGTATAACTCCAGAGCATGGCTTGGTAACCTGTTTGCCATGGAGCACTAGATGGTCCGTTTCACTCCTCAAAATGCATGCCCATTGTCTTCAGGTTTGCCGTGGAAAGTCAAATGATTTCCACTTCATTACGCAAGTACACCATCATCTTCAGGTCTTTTGTAAGTGAAATATTTCTGTTCCAGTTATAGACCGTGATGATTGTGCAGTATGAAATCATACTATAATTTTCTTGCATTTAGATGTCAACCTCAAGAAGAAAGAGGAACAATCGCCTTTTGAACTTACTGCGGGCCCGCAGTTTTTGGTTGTTCCTCAAAATAACCTTCATTCTCTGGCTCCTGTTTTTTTTTTTTTTTTGAGACAGAGTCTCGCTCTATCGCCCAGGCTGAAGTGCAGTGGCCGGATCTCAGCTCACTGCAAGCTCCGCCTCCTGGGTTCACGCCATTCTCCTGCCTCAGCCTCCTGAGTAGCTGGGACTACAGGCGCCCGCCACCTCGCCCGGGCTAGTTTTTTGTAGTTTTTAGTAGAGACGGGGTTTCACCGTGTTAGCCAGGATGGTCTCGATCTCCTGACCTCGTGATCCGCCCGTCTGGGCCTCCCAAAGTGCTGGGATTACAGGCTTGAGCCACCGCGCCTGGCCTCTGGCTCCTGTTGAATAAGCTGATCCATTCAAAACTGAACAAGGTTGAGGAGAAATCGTGCTTATATTAAAAAATCTTTAAGTCTTTGTCCCCATTCTCTAACTTCCTTATATTTTGGTTATTTAGCTCTATCCCTACTATCTACTAGAATTTCTCATATTTAAACCAAGATGGGAGACTAGGTCATTAGGAAAATATTATCATCTACAATTTTCTTATACTTTGATCTGTCTTTTATTTGATCGTAAGCTGCTGATGGACAGTGATCATTATAAACTGAATTTTGTATAGTACTAGTTTTATATGAAACTAGATTTTTATTGCACTCAGGTTATGTTCCTTTGACCTCCTTCCTTAATAAAGAGACCACTTGAAATAATGCAAATACTGTTTCTGCACCTCATCCCACCTCTTCCCTATTCATGAGATGATGCAGAACCCTAGCACAGTCTTTTCCATATAGTAGGTGTTTTTTAAGTTGAATTGGTTGCTGTCTTGCTCTGTCTTTAGATTATTTGCCTTTAGATTATTTATATTGGGTATAGGTATTGGTATCAGGAATTGGTATTAGGCTGAGTCTATTTGTATGGATATTTTTAATGTAAACATAAATGTAACTGAGATGATTTATATATTCTATTGTTAGACTACTTTGTTTTGATTCGAAATGTGTGAACCTGTGAGCATGAACTGTGCTATAAGTTTAACCACTGACCCCTTTAATTAATAACTGGATTCCTAGCATGAATGGATAATGAAGTAGAATAGAAAATTTTAAAGATTTAATAAAGATAACAGAGATAAATGAAGGATTTCAGGGTGAGTTCAGAATCTGCCTTGGCTGACTTCCCTATGATGCACAGTAAAGTTGGATAACTACCACTCAAAATCTCTGGTATCTACATTGTCCTAATTTGAACTGTGTGATGTGGTGGAGAGAATACTGATTTAAGAAACAGAAGTCTTAATTACAGATCAGCTTAACCATTTTCCCTTAAATTGCCATTGAGAATCCTTTTTTTGCCCTTATGTCATCATGGTTAACTTAGTTCCTGAGGTGGCCCTCTTGTTTGGTTTCTCAGAAATAAGAGGAAGGATGGTTACTGTTTGATCGGTTACTAGAGGTCCAGTTGAGACAATGTATTTTAAACTTAGAGCATTTGAATATATTTTACTGTAAAGACAAGAAGGATAAAAAGGGTGATTAGGGAAACAGAAAATCTCAAGCTAGAGAATTTTTTTTTTTTTTTTTTTTTTTTTGAGACAGAGTCTCGCCCTGTCACCCAGGCTGGAGTGCAGTGGCGTGATCTCAGCTCACTGCAAGCTCTGCCTCTGGGGTTCATGCCATTCCCCTGCCTCAGCCTCCCAGGTAGCTGGGACTACAGGTGCCCGCCACCACGCTCGGCTAATTTTTTGTATTTTTTTTAGTAGAGACGGGGTTTCACCGTGTTAGCCAGGATGGTCTCGATCTCCTGACCTTGTGATCTGCCTGCTTTGGCCTTTTTTTATCTTTTTATTTACTATAAGAGCCAGTGTTATGCGGTGGAATAAAAGTTAGGCATTAGAACAAATAAAAAAAGGAGATGAGAACTTGTCTGGGTGAGGTTAGTCCTCCCAATGAAATGATTCAGATCATCTTCCCTGCATGCTAGGGTTTTTTTCCAGACATCCTTCATTTTAGTCTGGGGCAGGAAGAACAGGGTGCTGCTGTGAAATCATAAACCATTGAGGTTTGACAATGTGACCCGAAGGTTTGAAGGTATGACTAGAAGCTGTGTGCCAAGCTTCTAGCTAACAGTATGGTCAGAAAGGAGTGAGTAAAATGTGTGGTTTCCCAAATAAAAAAGGCTTTTGCAGGAAAGGAGCCAGAAAATAAGCAAAATAATACTTCATATATTCGTATTTGTGTGTTACGTGCATGTTTTGCACAAAAGTGAATTTGGAAGACAAAGTACCAGAACATTCAAAACTCTCATATTTCTCTTCTTTCTGTTTTATTAACTGGTTGTGATAAAGTTTAATACTTCCAACTTTGTGCCTCTTTAATCAAAAGGCCAAGTAGGGAGTTTCAATCCATTTGAAGTTACTGTTATCTTCTGGTGCTGATTGTGTTTTCCTTTAAAGGAGAAATTTGCCTTTTCCAGCAATTCAGAGCTTGGTAATGAAGAGAATACAGAAGGAGCAGCTAGAAAATTTGACTTTCCCGTCATCAGTTTCATTCTGCCTCTTTTCAAAACTATGAACACATCTAGATTTTATAGTCAATTCCTTTTAACTTG
Source organism: Piliocolobus tephrosceles (assembly GCF_002776525.5). Lineage (NCBI taxonomy): Eukaryota > Metazoa > Chordata > Mammalia > Primates > Cercopithecidae > Piliocolobus > Piliocolobus tephrosceles. The sequence goes on from NC_045443.1 coordinate 8,910,878, forward strand.
ATCCACTTTGTTCATCAAGTGCACTTGTAGGCATCATACCTCTTACATGTGCTGCAGTTTCAATAATGAAAAAGACAGACTTACGGACTTTATATTATGTTAGAAAGACAGTATGTAAAAAGGATAAAAAAGGGTGCTCTGCACTTGTCTAGTCTCCATCCTGAGAACTATTCACCTTCTCTCTGGCTATATGGATGTAAACCAAAACAGAAAAATGCCTCTACATCACCAGTATCTTATCTGCATGGGGCAGTAAGATATGCAGCCACAGAATGGTTTCTCTAGGGCAATGGTGGCACTGGTACTCCAAGCCTCATGGCAGGATAGAGAACCTGGCTCAGTGTGATATGTCAGGATTTCTCAACTGCAGTCCTGGTGTTTCCCCTATTACAACCTTAGGGGAAGAAAAACAAGAAAACAGTTACTTATTTTGAAGTGTAAGAAATCCTGTCTGTAGTGCTAACATTTATTAGTCCTAGCCTATGAAGCGTGTGATACTTTTATTGAACCTATGAGAAAAGTGAGGCTTGAGGATTTGGTTGACTTATTCAAATTTTATAGATAAGAACGACTTGAATCTTGGACTTCAAGTAACAATTTTTAACATTTATGAGAGCCTACCATATATATGCCAGATTGTAGTTAGGCACTTTGAGATAGATCTTATCTCATTTAACCCTCACAGCAACCTTGGATGGCAAAAAAAATCACTATTTTACTATGGTGAATACAAGACTTAGAGAAATGAAGTAACTTCCCTGAAGTCACATATGGGAGCTAGGGGCTAGCATTTCAAGCCAGATTTTCCTGGTTACAGGATTCATACTTTGTGGCAAGACCTTGTTGGAAGCCTAGGTCCTTCTGAATTCATGGTCCATTGTGCTCTGTCTTCAGTCAGGCCTGATTTTAAACAGGAATGAAGAATTTAGCAATAACGTTTCCTTATGCAAGTCAATGAATTTCTTCACTTTAGTTTCCTCATTTGTGAAATGGGGACAATAATAAATAGTTGTAAATGTTGGGAGGCTTTAATATGGTTATATGCACAAGAGGTACTCCAATACATGACAGTATCTCTGTCACCTTTTCAACATCCGCTATTACTACACCTCAGCCCCTGCCCCATCACCCACTTCCTATCTTTTCTCACAAAACTTCCTTCCTTTATTTATTATTTTGGCATTGAGATAAAGGAATACGGACCATCTTTACTCTGATTTGGGATTGACAAAACCAATCCAGGATGGAGGGAAAGAAGAAAATGCCCAGCAGCAAGTATTCCTGAAGCTCCCAAACTCCACACATGAGATTTTGCTTTCATTATCGAGTAAAATTAGCCTCTGGGAGATGTTTCATCTGACGGCCTGCACATGATGATGTGGCCGACTTCAGGGACTACATGTCCCTGTATCAGCAATTTCCCCTGCTGCTCAGTGCCTCTCTATCCCACACTCCTTATTAACCACTATCACCTGATTTGAAGAACAATTTAAGTTGGTTTCCTAGAACTGTAATCAGAAGATTGAAAAAAACTGAAGCCAGTAAAAGTGAAAGTCAATGAGAGATCTCAGTACATTCTGGCAGGGTCCACCTCGTGGTAGAGTGATAAAAATGAATTTTTTAAAGTCTTCAATATAGGTGAAACTGTGAGGCCTTGCTGGGAGGTTTTAGGGACAGATTTATGAAGTGAGATTTCGTAGATTTCAAGTAGAGAAATAATTTGCCAGTATCTTTTTCTGAAAAAATCAAATGTGAACATTTTCACACACAACTGATGGAATATCAATGGGAACATCTTTTCTGGAGGGCATTTGGTCACGTATATTAGAGTTCTTTAAATACATATACCCTTTGACATATAATTTTATGCTTAAAAAGTTTCCCTAACAAAATATTAAAAAGTACAGACCAAATAGATTTTACAATAGCAAAAAATTGAAAACAATTTAAGTATCCAACAGTAGTGGATTGCCTAAATAAATGGTGGTTTATCCCTGTGAGTAATATTTTAAAAATAACATTTCAGATGAATTTCTTTAAAATAATGGAATACATATTATTTATTAGAAAATAATAAATCAAAAATACTGTGTAAGGAATGATACAAACCTTGACAGTAAACATAACATACAGAGAAAAAAACTGGAAGAATATATGCCACAATTTTATAGTGGAATTATGGATGTTTTAAAGTAATTTAAAAAAATACATTTACCTGAAATAAACATAGATAGAAAAAGGAACTTTAAAAAAAAATAGTAACATATAGGAGAACATTTCTAACAGAGAGACTATTATTTAAACTAAGAGCTAAATATTTTAATCATTACACTTCTTTTATATATGTCTACATTTTTATACGTAGACATTTTAGTCATCTCTTTTACCAGCAGTTTCTTTATGTTAGTTTTTTGTTAATGCTGTTAGTTTTATTTTCTCCAAAGATGTGTACAAAATTTTATCTTTTCAGTCCTCAAATATTGATTTTGAACATTATTTTGCAAAGAGTACTAAGTGGTTGTTAGTTGAGATAGAGAAGCTACAGCTCTTGACCATCTTTCCTTTCCCATCAGTATCAGCTTTCATCATACAATTTCCTCTTATCACTTTGGTCAAGAGGTGGGGCAGAAAATTTTGAGTTAGAGTAACATTCGAAGACAATTTATTTCTGGCTTTCATGTTATAACCCCTTAGGGATCCAGGACCGGAAAGGCCAACTTCTCCCTCATTTTGAAATCAGCTTTCTCCACCTGCACCACTGCATAGCACAGATACAGGTAATATCCGCTTTTATTTTCTCAGATCTTTCTACCAGATTATCCTTAGTGTTACTAATTCTAGAAATATGGCATTTAATTACAAATGACTTAGCATTATAACAGGAATGACAGGAAAGCATTCGCTACTGATTCTATTAGAGCTGCATTTCTCTGAAGGAAATTGTAGTTCAGTATTAACAAAAAGTTATTTTCTCTTTCTCAATATGCTATGACTTTTGCTTTGTGTTATCAAAATAAAGAATAGAGATTTGAGGGGTTAATTACTTTTTACTTAAGTCTAACGATTTATATATTTTATCCATCTTGAATGACTCTATGATAGAAAATACTTATTTTTCTTAGGAAATTAGGGAAAATGTGACTGGGTTAGAAAATTTTGTAAATTAAAAAATTTAGAAAAGAATATGGTTACATGTGCAATTTGTTTTTTCATATTTCTCGTTTCTTGGGTATCATCTTTTTATATTGACTAACATAAGAAGTAAATTTTAGATATTTGCTATTTAATTATTCTTTTCTATATTAACATTTATTAATAAATTGAATCTTTTATGGACATTAATGACTGCCTGTTGACAACTTTTATTTTCATATCGGCTTCTCTGGCAATATAATATACTGGAAGATTATTTCTAAAATTTTAATGTACATGGAATCATTTGAGATTAAAAATACATTTATCTGGGCTCCAACTGAAGTGATTTTTATTTAGTACATCTTGCAAAAGGCACTGAATCTGGAATGTTAACCAATTTGCAATATTAACCCTCAAATAATTCTTTTGTAGAGGGTATGTGTGATACATTTTGGGAAACACTCTGGTAGAGTCAAGTATAGTTGAAAAGAATGCAAGAACTTTGTTATATTTATATGTATGTTAGAATACATGTAAGTTTTTAAAAGCCAAGCTATTTTTATTTTTTCAGAATTTAGATTTTTTGTTGAACTGATAGTTTTAAAGTGTTTCAGTGATTTACGGTGGTATCAATTTTGCCTAACATTTGTATATGTATTTTGAATATTTTGAGCAAAATTGGCTGGATGAATAGAACAATAATCTATTGGTAGATTTTTTTTCTCATCATTTCTGTATTTTCTAATTATTATGACTGTGATCACTAGAAGTATAAATGACTTTAACAAAAATGTTGAAAGATTTTTTATTTCTTCTATAAATGAGGCTCACTCTACATGCTTTAGGCACTTAGTTAATAAACACACACCAACAGACACAGACAGACACACATACATCTCTTAGCATCAAATCCTGGTGTGTTCCTATTGGCTGACATTTTAATTTTTCTTTCAACAGAAGCCATCCTGTTGCAGGATTTGAATGCAAAACTTATCTTCTTACTCTAAAGATGAATGATCAGGGAGAGATTTATTCAACCCTGAGATTTTTGCAGTCTCCTTCAGAGTCACAGAATAGATTAAGGCCTGATGATACTCAAAGGCCTGGGAAAACTGATGACAAAGGTATGCATTTTAAGCATCTACATTCACCTGTTTCTTATGGATTGTCAAACTTGGGACATTTGAAAAAAGATTCCTATCTGTACTTCTGCTTCTTGCCTGGTAACAAGAAACTATAAGAGGGTAGAGTAGTAGAAGTATTTTTTTTGAAGTTGTGAGAATGGAGAAATGAGTGAATTCTTTTAAATTTGAGAAGCTAGTAGAATGTTTTTATTTAAATCTAGTCAAGAAGAATTTGTGAGGCCTTGATAATAAAGGACAGACTAGAGTCTGAAGAAAACCTTACGTTTTCTTAGAGACGTAAAAGTATAAGAGAGTGTGTAAGAAATGAAAAATCAATGTTAAAACAACATTTTTATGCAGATAGAAGATATTTTATGTGCCTTAAGTATTTACCAAATCTTAATGGCAATGATGCAGAAACAATGTTTGAATCAAAAGGGCATTCTAATTTTTCTATTGCTCTCTCTCTCCCTTCAAATATGATCATTGTTAAACTCTACAATGAGAATAACTTTTACTGCTTTAATATAATCAGAGATACAACTTTCAGACACTGAGGATCTCAAAAACGAAAGGCTATAGTGTTGTTTAGAGAAAAATAGAATTGATGAAAAAGAAAGAAAAGTTGATTTCTAGAAAGTCCCTCAAAGATGGAGCCATCCATATTTGCAGCTTCAGAATATCCACTATTTGACTACTAATTTCTTAGCATTATTGACTGTTTTTTCCTTTCTCTTCATGATTAGTTGTGATCACAGGAAGGAGCACACATGTTAGCTTAGATTTTACTACATGTTTTGTGTCTACTGCTATCGGTGCTTTTATGCGGGATGGACTTTTTAAATCCTATAGAACTATTCCTGTGTGTGGGATTTCTACAATGCATGCATGTAACTTCCAGATTACACATTTAAATATACTTATGTGATATATTTTTGTCAAAGTTTTAGAGAAGATTGTCTCTTTGTTTCAAATGGTTTCTCAGGTCAAGGTTAGTAGTGAGCCAAGCTCTTCCCCTGGTGATTATTTTCCTTTTTTTTTTGTATTTAAAGAGTTTTCAGTGCCCTGGCGTCTCATTGCAGTGACTCTTGGGATCCTCTGTTTATTTCTTCTGATGATAGTCACAGTGTTGGTGACAAAGAGTGAGTAGCAAAATACAGCTTTCTTGTCTGAGTAGCAGCAGTAACCCCTGATTGTGTACATAGTAACCATGCTCCATCCGTTGTTCCCCATCTGTAATCAGAGAGTGTCCCAGGTGGCTTTGGCCTTTGTTGGTGATTTTTTTCTGGGCATATCACAGTGTCATTTTTAATGTACTTAACCTTGACCCCGAATCTGTGATGAGCTGTCTCACTGTGTATAATACATGGTAATATTCCTTCTCATAGAGGATTTAGTAATACATGTATTCTGCCATTTGGGTTTGATTATTGTGAATCTGAGATAAACATTCTTTGAGGGACAACTGTTCAAAAGAAATTATGGCTTTCTCTTGACATTTCTCAAAGTATGTAATGACGAAATGGTTTAGTAAAACAATCTACACATGCTGTTATATAATATTAAATTTAAGCTTTATCTTTCGTTTGAATTCCTTCATATCTTTAGAGAAAAATCACTGATATTTTATATTCAGATAAAATTACATATCTGGATCTTACTCTTTTTTCTGCTGCGGATATTCTATCTGCTCCAATAATAATTGTGCTATCCCTTCATGTTTCTTAGTTCAGATTTTCATATGCAGAAGATATGTGGTTAAATGTTGGCAAATTGACTTTTACTTTAGTGTTTATTTATAAATGATGTGTTATTAAAAATGAACTAAACTGACAAATAAGGTGTCACCTTCATAATTTTATTCAGATATTTTATTTTATTTATCCTACACTTAAGTTGCTAATGGTGAGAAATTTATGTTTCCCTTTTTATGGTCAGTTTGTTGAGGTGTTACTTTCTAAATGTCAAATGACTAATTAAAGTGATGACTAATTAAAGTAATGATTAATGGTTGTCAGAGTGAAATTTTTTCCTTTGTCTTAAATTTCAATATTTAACTATTATGAGTACTTATTTGTATTATATCTATGCTATTAATTGTAGTCTTTCAGTGTGTTCAAGAAAAACATGAACAGCAGGAAATTCTAAGAAACTGTAGTGAAAAGTACATCATGCAAAATGATAACTACTTAGAAGAGCAGCTTTTGACAAATAAGACTTTAAAATACGACATTCTCAAAAAAGACAGCTTTCTGCAGAAAAAGGAACTGTATTCACTCCTCATGCTAAAGAACAGATGTCGTAGAGAAAATGAGATCGTTTTAAAATTTTTGCAAAATACAGGTATGAAGGAAATCTTGAAAGAAAGATTGCATGATTTTACATTATTTCTTCCCCTCCATAATCCTTGAAGCCTAACAAACAGGCTTATGATATGTATTAGTGATCTCTGAGGTCTACTGGGCAATTTTAATCTGTGCCTTATAGATGTAGTGTGGATATCTTGGAGGTTTGCTTGTTTCAAATACGGGATTGGGACTCCAGGATCCATGTTTGGATTAGTAAAAGCCTATAGTTCCCAAAACTCATTGGCATGTCTTACATTATTACTGCTCCCAAAAGGTGAACTAGTATGTAAACTCCCCTGAAAATTCTGATCATTTCGGTCCTGTGAGCAAATTAAAGACTTCCACTTTTTGCTGACATAGAATATGAAGGTTTTCAGTTAAAATATATTTGCACTAAAATGGGCACAAGGACTTTTATTTGGATGCTGTTATAAAGATGATTGTGTGTGTCATGCACGTATGTGTGTTTCCATTCTGCCTTGATTTCACATATTTGGTCTATTTGTGATCAATATGTACTCCCTCCTGCACATCTGCAAGATTTGCCGTAGTGTTAATGTTTGTGCGACTCTGTGTGATGATACCATTAAAAGCACTTAAGGTATAAAAATATTAAATCTCATACAGTAAACTCTATTATCTTGCATAATGATGGAATTAATTGACCTGGTTAATCAACAATTACTAAATATTTGTTTAGGATTTAGAGTTTACAAAGAACTTTTGTATATTTAATCTCATTTAGGCATGGTAATTAGTAGAAATTTACCATCTCTATTTTTAAAGGTTGAGTAATATTTTTAAAATTTAGTATGGTATAAAATATATGAGGAAAAGAAAAGGTTTAACAAATTTTTTCTTTTATTTAGAAAACATTCTAAAATCTTTTTTAAAAACTTAATTCAGTTTTATTATTTTTAGACAATTTTATTATTATCGAATTACAAAAATGCATATTTTTAATGTTTTCAATTTGATGAATTTGGACAGAAATGAAACCATCACCACAATCAGAGTAATAGATATATCCATCATCTCCAAAAGTTTCTTCATGTCCTTTTATTTATTTATGTGTTTGCGGTCACACCATGAGATCTACCCTCTTAATAAGTTTTTAAGTGTACGATATAGTATCATTAACTATTGGCACTATGCTGCACAGCAGATCTCTAGAACCTAGGCATCTTGTATGACTGAAACTGTATACCATTGAACAACTCTTCGTTTCCACTTCCCTCCAACCCTGGCAACCACCATTATATGCTTCTGTGAGTTTAACTATTTTAGATCCCTCATATAATTGGAATAATAAAGTATTAGTTCTTCTGTGACTGGCTTATTTCACTTAGCATTATGTCCTCAAGGTTCATCCATGTTGTCATATACAGAAGGATTTACTTCTTTTAGAAGCTGACTAATATTCTATTTTTTGTATATAACACATTTTCCTTAGCCATTCGTCCATCAGTGGACATTTAGGTTGCTTCCATAGCTTGGCTATTGTGAATAATGCTGCATTGGACATGGGAGTGAAGGTATCTCTTGTATTCCAGAGTCTTGATGAACCTTGTATTATCATTATTGATTGCTATTGGGATTTTATTTAGTTATGGAGGGCTGAGAAACAGATTGCTGTGGTTAGCAGAATACCAATTGACAAGAAGTTTGATGATTCACCTAATATATTGTAGGCAAATTCTCTGAAGACCACTGGTCCTGTTGTGGAGTAAACTGTTATTATTTTACCATGCAGAAGAAAGACTGGAAGGGATGTAAACAAACTTGTCAACATTGTAGATCATCTCTTTTGAAGATAGATGACAAAGATGAACTGGTATTTTACATTCACTTTTATTCTCTTGGACTCTGTCTCTCAATGTTGGACCTAAGATATTGAAGACTGACTGGAGTCCAGAGTGAGAGACTTTAGCTAGTCTGTGTGTGTCTGTTGTGTGAGCAAAATGGTTTAGTTAAGAGGCTCCCAGGAAACACTGCCTGCTAGTGGTCATATAATTCTGCTACTTACTAAATATTCAATACATGTTATCAATCATGATGACCATTATTATTAAGGATGCTGTTTGCGTTTTGCAAATCATCTCCCTGTGAGTGGTTATACTGCAGACTCCTTAGAAGGGGAGATGGATGACCTCTAGTATTTATTTAACCTCTCTGAGCCTGTCTTCAAAATGGAAATAATAATGAGGAACATAAAAGTGATAACAGCTTTACAAATTTGCCTCAATAGTGATTTTCATTGCATTCGTAGGTAACACTCACTTATCATTGTTATATATTATCTCAAGATGTGTATCTTTAAAACAGAATTGTAAAAAGAGAAAATATAGTGACATAGTGTAACAATACTGAATGATAGTAATAACAATATTGAATATAACAATATTGAATTTTTTAAAAATTGTGTTTAAAATTTTTAAAAAGTGTTACTAATAAAAGTTATCCAGATACTCAAAATATGTTTTTATAGAGGTATGTTTGCAAAGATTAGCCTGAAACCTTTATTTATTGTTTAGGAAAACAACAGAAAATGTATATGCAAATCTAATGAATGTTTAAAATCATAGCATAAAAGAATTCATGATATCAAGTTATGAAATAATTTCATATAATAATTTCATATCAAATGTAAAACAGTTACATTTAAACCTATATTTTAAAATATATTTAGTCATTTAGTCAGACATTATGTAATATGTCACTTGGATATATTACATTTTAGACATAGTAAATACTTTCAAATACTTCACCCATTCCAGCTGTGGAACTATAGCAAGGCTTCCTCTTCTGGGGCTTAAGATTTTACTGCACCCCTATCATACACACACCTTTTTATTTTAATAGATTTGTTCTGAGGACTCCTTTTTTCACTTAAGATTAAGTGATGTTCAATTTTCTACATCCTAAGTATTCTCCTGGAGTGTGATTTTGGATAGTTTCGTAAAGCATTATAAAAATATTTAACAACTTTCCTATTGGTAGATATTTGGATTTTAAACTTTCCATGTTTTAAATAATCTGTGATACTGACAGCCATTTTTTTTTAACATAAATGAATAATATATTAATACGAGGGGGAAATGACTTTGGGAAATGGAAAGGCAGGGATCTAGGGAAGAGGTTTTTCTAGTGAGAACGGATGAAGGATGATGTGGAGAGTAGCAGAGTACTGACCACAGAAACAGCTGGCCCCTTGACCTGTCCTTGTTCTCACTCATCACACAGATGGGAATTTAGTCACTTAATATGTTTTGTTTCTATTATAGGCCTTCGTTCAATCTCAGATTTATGAAAATAATTACTGGATTGGATTATCATATGATGAAAGGGAAAGTAAGTGGAAATGGATTGATAATGGCACATCTCCTGGAATGTAAGTGTCTGGAATGCATTCAAACTGTAACATTGGTGTGGGGGGGTGAAAGGATTGTGTCTAAAGAGAATCTTTTCTCATTTCACACAGTTTAACTCATTTTTAAGCAGGAGTCTTTAGTAACAATTAGAACAATGAGTAAGAATGTTTTAGGAAGTATAGGTAGAAAAGGAAGAGAAGGGACATAAAGAGTTATTAATAATAATTTTAAAAGTATTATGTTAAACACATGCTCAGAAATATGTATTATGAGGTACATAAAATGAAACAAAATCATAAAGGAAGGTGGGTGGTATGAACTGATTGGACCATCCTATAAGTCAGCCATAATGATCCCTCCCACAACCACAAATGAGTACCCTGAGTATCCAAAAAATTTATTTTGAGTTACTTTATATAATTAGTTTATACATACATAACATATATACACCTTCACTATAGACCTTCTATTTTGAAGTACATTATTAGTAAACTCTTGGGTTTAGATTTAGTTCTAATCTGGTTAAACTATTCACTGACTTTAAAAAAATCTTAATTATAATTTTAAGGGTGGGTTCTGCAAGTATTGTAATTCTGGACTGCAAACCTGCAAAAGATGTCATGCAGAGGGAATTACCTTGATGTAATCATATTCTTCCAGCACACTCCCAGGCAAACTATTCCAGAGGTCACAGAACAGAAAGGCTTACAGGCCAAATTAAGATCATCAAATCACAGTTGGTTAAACCAATGTAAAGGGAAAGAGAGGATAAGTTGTTGCGCTTGGGATAAGGTGCTGGGTGAAAGGATCACCCGAATCTTGGGTTATGCAGTCTTCATATGACCTGACTCTCTCTGCTGCATAATCCTCCCCTGATGATGATATAGGGCCATCTTGTGGTGTGAGTAAGGGGACCCAACAGACAAAGTTTTTGTGGCCAGCACACACATTTTTCTACAGGGAACATTCTGTCTTACAGGAACGTGTAAGCCTGGCCACAGTTGTACGTTTCCAGTTAACCTGATGAGCAGCTGTGGATTTAATTTGTGTTTCTTGGGCAGAGGCCAGAATGGGAATCACCAATGGGTGGTGAATTTAAGACCTCTTGAATGTTGAGTGTGTATGAGCCTCATGTGTATTTTGTGTATGTTTAGTGTCTATTTGGTCCCTTCTTTTTTGTCTATGTTTAATGCACACATACTTTATTTACTGTATCTATATCTAACACCTCATATGTTACTAATATTACCTGTTCACACCTAACACATCTTGTGAGTTCTACCTATGCCTTACAAGCTACTTGGTTTCATTTATCTTCCTTACCTGTTTCTTTATTTTCCTGTAGCAGATTTGAACTTTCTTAAGTAATACAGCAAATGCAAACATACGAGGGATGCTTTTTGATTTTGAATTCTTAAGTTGGATTATCAGTTTTCTTTTCTGCTTAGATCCAAGGTTCAAGACAATTCTGGGTGGTTTATACTGAACGTATATCCTTTTGAGTTCTCAGTCCTATGTAGCTTATCTTCTACTTAGAATCTCCATCTTGAGTGGAATTCATTTCAGCCTACTACATCCATTAAGGGAAAAACTATCTTCAGTGCTTTACTTGCCCTCTGCAGTGGGTTTACTTTACTTCATATTCAGCCTGAGTATGAATCTGCTTCTTATCAGTTTATGAAGTTATTCAAGAAGGCTTAACGTTTTTTATTCAGTATTTTAAATTGTTTTTAAAGAACTCACTTAATCAACCATTTTGCTAAAATAGAAGTCATGCTTTAGATATTTTTCAAAGGATTGTCATTAGCTAATAACTCCTAGCTATAGGGTGGGGGAGGAAAGGAGACAAAACACAATCAATCTCATCTCTGACTATATTCTAATTCTTCCCTTTTCTTCTTACAATATATATACATAAGCCCTGGTTATCTGTGTTACAGATATTCAATTTCTCTCTCTCTCTCTCTTTTATTGTTTTAGAGGCAGGATTTCACTTTGTCACCAGGCTGGAGTGCAGTGGCATGATCTCAGCTCACTGTAGCCCCGACCTCCCGAGCTCAAGTGATCCTCCTGCCTCAGTCTCCTGAGTAGCTAGGACTGCAGGCATGTGCCACCACACCCTGATAGTCTGGTAATTTCTGTATTTTTTGTAGAGATGGGATCTCACTATGTTGCCCAGGCTGGTCTTGAACTCCTGGGCTCCAGTGATGAACCCATGTCGGCCTTCCAAAGTGCTGGGGCTACAGGTGTGAACCGCTGTACCTGGCGACCTTCTTTTTAATCTCTCACTTTTATTGGAAAAAAATTAGCACAGGAAAGCAATATATCATAATTTCATTGCAATACTGCAAGGTACTTTTGCCTTCTGACCAAAAATTGTCAGTGTGGAATAAAATGGGAGATTGTGGGTGTGATTAAGAGGTCATGATTCTATTTAATGGACTAAGAACAAAAGAAAATATTTTAGTGATGAAGTTATGATAAACATTTCCATATTCTAGACATTTAGGCAACAGAATTTTTTAAAAATCATGATTTACGTAATTGTAAGCTTTGGAATTAAACAGCCGGCTACATATGTTTTCTGTTCTACAGTAATTCTACAATAATGCGTTCTTCTTCTGGGAGAGGAGAATGTGCATTTTTGACCTCAACAAGAATGGCAACTATTGATTGCATTCAAAAGTACAATTGCATCTGTGAGAAGAGAACTGACTCTATTTTCTCTGATTCAGTGTGCGCTAAGAAGAAAAGGTGAAAATGGAATGTTTTCTTTTTTTGTTTCCTATAATAATTTGTGATTATAAATCATTGCTTTTAACTGCAGGACTTAGTTAATTCTTGAAAAAATAAAGATGAACAGGAAGAAAAAGAAAATTCTTTTGGACTGTGACTTTAAAGATCAGATGCCATCTTTCTTCCTGGAAAAGAGGAGATTTTCTCTTTTGAGAGTGGTTATTCCTTCCTTTAATGTCCCTAAGGAATTATTCATTCTTTCTAAATTCTTGGAACTACCTACAGAACCAGTTAGAGAACTCTGATATTATATCCTGCATCTTTTTCTTATCAATAGGATAAATTATTTCAGCATCTTCTGGTTTTGATAAGCAGTTGTGAACTAGAATATAGTTGTTTTTTTCTTCCCATCTAGAAGTTACCTCATCTTTTAAAACATTTGTTTTGCTATAAAATATAACTTGAAACTTACTGAAAGTTGCAAGAATAGTACAAGGAACTTCTATATAATCTTTACTCTTACTTACTGGCTGTTTATATTTTGCTCTGCTTTATATTTCTCTCTCTTTCTATCCTCCACTTAATAATAAGTTGAGGCCTTCATACCCCTTTGTCTAAATATTTTCCAAGATCAAGGACTTTGTTTATATAATCACAGTGCAATTATCAAACTCAGAAAATTTAGCATTGTTACAGTACGATGATTTAATCTGTAATCCATGTTCAAATTTTGTCAATTGTCCCAATAATGTCATTTATGTGTGTTTTTAAAAACTCCATGTTCAGAATAATGCAGTACATTTGATTGTAATGTCTCTTTAGTCTCCTTTAATCTGAAACAGTTCTTTAGGCTTTCTTTTTCTTGACTTTGACATTTTAAAAATTAACTTTATTGAGTTTTACTTTTCATGCAATAAAATGCACTCACTTAAGTCATGAAGAATATGAGTTTTAACATATATATATGTATATATCTTACACAGTATGAAATCAAGATATAGAATATTTTCATCATCTCTAAAAGCTCCTTTCTGTACTTCCCTACCCACTTTGCCCCAGGCAACTAGTGATATGCTTTCTATCACTATAAATTAGTTTACCTTTAGTCTAGAATTTAATGCATCATGTACTCTTCTGTATCTGGCTTATTTTTACTCAGCATGTTTTTGAGTTTTATCTATGCTTTTGTGTATTTCGTTCTTTTTCTTACTAGGTAGTATTCTATTGTACAGATATACCACAATTTGTTTCTTCATCCACCTGTGGACATGTGATGTGTTTCCATTTATTGGCTATTGTGCATAGAGGTGCCATGAACATTTGTGTGCAAGTATCTGTGTGGACATATTTTAATTTCTTTTTAGTAAATACCTGGGAGTCCGATTGCTGGGCCATCTGGTAAGTGTATGTTTACTTTTATTTATCTGTTTTTTAATAAATGGGGTCTCTGTATGTTGCCCAGGCTGGTCTCAAACTCCTGGCCTCAAGCAATACTCTAGCCTTGGACTCCCAAAGTGTTGTCATTACAGGCATGAGACACCGTACCTAGCCTACTTTTATAAAAAACTTCTAAACTATTTTCCAATGTGGTTGCATAATTTTACTTTCCCAGTTGCAACATATGACAATTACATTTGTTCCTCATCATTTTCAACACTTGATATTGTGTCTTCTTAATTGTAGCCATTATAGGAGCTGTATAGTGGTATCTCATTGTCATTTTTAATTTGCATTTCCTTGAAGACTAATGATACTGAACATCTTTTGATGGGTTTATTGGCCATATGTATATTTGTAAAACATTCATATGCCCACTTAAAAAATTGAGTTCATCTGTCTTCTGATAATGGAGTTGTAAGAGTTCGTTATATAATTTGGATACAAATCCTTTGTTAGATATAGTTAATATGAATATTTTCTCCCAGGCTATGTCTTGCCTTTTCATTTTCTTAATGGTGTCTTTCAAGAAGCAGAAGTGTTAAAATTTTAGCTCAGGAGATGGGTGCACCAAAACCTCACAAATCATCACTAAAGAACTCATTCATATAACCAAACACCACCTGTTCACCAATAACCTATGGAAAAATAAATAAATAAATAAATAAATAAATAAATAAATAAATAAAAATTTACTGAAGCCTAACATCATTTTTTCCTTATTCATACTTTTTGATGTTCTAGCTAAGAAATCTTTGCCTATGTTAAGAGCACAGAGATTTTCTCATATAATTGCTTCTAGAAGCTTGATAGTTTTATGTTTAGCTTATATCCATTTCAAGTTAATTTTCCTATATAAGTGAGAAAAAAGTTGAGGTTCACTATTATTCCATATGGATATCCAGGTGTTTTTGCACTAGCTGTTAAAAAGACTTTCCTTTTCTTCATTGAGCTACTTTGGTGCCTTTGTACAAAATTAATTGACCTACCTGTGTCGGTCAATTTCTGTATTCTCTATTCTGTCTCAGCATTTTATATGCCTATTCTTGTAATAGTACCATAATGTCTCAATTACTGTAGCTTTATAGTAGCCCTTGAAATCAAATGTGCCAATTCTCCAAATCCATTCTCTTTCAAAAGTATACTGGCTATTCCAGGTTCTTGCATTTTCTCAAAATTTCTTCAGAAATGCCTAATGGGATTTTGGCCAGGATTGCCTTGACTCCTTAGATTAATCTGAGAGAACTGATGTCTTAATAATATTGTTAGAATTAATGAACATGATTTATCTCTCATTTAGTTAGGTCTTTTAAATTTCTCTGAGCAATGTGATACCTTTTGGAATATATTACACATTTTTTTTTTCTTTTTGGAATGGAGTCTCACTCTGTCACCCAGGCTGGAGTAGAGTGGCACTATCTTGTCTCACTGCAGCCTCCACCTCTCAGGTTCAAGCGATTCTCCTGCCTCAGCCTCCCGAGTGGTTGGGATTACAGGCATGCACCACCATGCCCAGCTAATTGTGTGTGTGTGTGTGTGTGTGTGTGTGTGTGTGTGTGCGTGTGTGTATTTTCAGTAGAGACGGGGTTTCACCATGTTGGCCAGGCTGGTCTCGAACTCCTGACCTCCTGTGATCCACCTGCCTTGGCCTCTCAAAGTGCTGGGATTACAGGCGTTAGCTACCACACCTGGCTAGAGAATACATTACACATGTTTTGTGAAATTTATTTTTTGATCATGTTTTAAATGGAATTTAAAATAGTTTTCAAAGTATTTGTTGTTAGTTTATAGAAATAAAACTGAGTTTGTAAATTAACCTCATATCCTATCACTTTGCTAAGTGTACTTCTTATTTCTAGCAATTGTTTTTGTAGATTCCTTAAGAGTTTTCTGTGTTCACAATCATGTCCTATAAGAATATGGAAAGTTTTACTTTTCCTTTCCTTTTCTTTTTCTTGTCTTATTGTACTGGCTAGGACCTCCAGGACCATGTTAAAGAGAAGTGATTCTAATAGGCATTTGTTCCTTGTTCCCAATCTTACAGAGAAAAGTATTTAGTTTCTCACTATGATATATGAAGTCAGCTGTTGGTTTCTCATAGATTCTCTAGATCATTTTGAGGCAGTTTTCTTCTATTCTTAGTGTGTTAAGAGTTTTATCATGAATGGGAGTTGATTTTTTATACATTTTTCTGTGTGTATTGAGATAATTACATAGCCTTTCTCATTTTGTCACTTAATATGGTGAATTGCATTGATTGATTTCTGCATGTTAAACAAAACTTACACTTCTTGGATAAATCTCATGTGGTTGCAATATATTATATTCCTTATATGTTGCTGGACTTAACTGGGTAATTTTTAAAGGATTTTTGTGTTTATATTCATAAGAGATATTGATCTATTTAAAAAATTGTTAACGTTTACAGTATATTACATTATTGTAATTTATACAATACACTGGTATTATATACTCATCTGGGATATTTTTGAATATGCTTCTATTTTTGAAAGTTTTTTTTTTCAGAATTTGTATTTTTCTTTCATATTTGGTCTAATTTACCAGTGAAATAATCTAGGCCTGAGGTTTTCTCTGGGAGAATGTATTTAATTAGGAATACCATTTCTTTAACAGACAGGGCCATTTAGACATTCTGTCTCTTCTGTCAATTTTGTTAATCTTTGTCTTTTAAGAAAATTGTTTCATTTGTCTAAATTGTCAAATTTATTGGCATATTGCTTTTCATAGTCCTGTTAGTTTCCTAGGGCTACTGTAACAAAGTACCAGAAATTTGGTGGCTTGAAACAACAAAGATTTATTCTCTCACTGTTCTGGAGGCCAGGAGTCCAAAATTAAAGTGTTAACGGGACCACACTCTCTCTGAGACTCTGGATGGAATTTTCCTTGCCTCTTCCTAGCATCCAGTGGTGGCTGTCAGTACCTGGTGTTACTGCACTTTCAGCTTATTCCTCAATTTCCGACTCTGTCATCACATGAATTTCTCTGTGGGTATCTCTGCCTTCACATGTGGTTTTCTCTTTTTATAAGGACACTAGCCATACTGTATTAGGGCCCACCCTAATGATCTCATGTTAACGTGATTACATCTGCGAAACAACTCTGTTACCAAATAAGGTCATGTTCACAAGTATGGGGGTTATGATTTAAACATATACTTTTGGAGGACATAGTTCAACCCATAACAATAATACTCCTTTATAATCTATGTATTTACCGTCTGTAAGACCTGTAGTTATATTCTTTCTTTTCTGATATTGTATTTATTTGTCTTCCTTGATCAGTCTAGAGATTTATATCCACTTTATTAATCTTTTCAATGGACATTCTTTTTATTTCTTGTTTTTGGTTCAGTTTCTTATATGTCTTTTATTATTTCCTTTCTTCTACTTACTTTGAGTTTAACTGCTTTTATAATCTTGACTTCATAAGTGAAAGTCTCTTTTCACATGTAACTACTCGAAGCTATAAATTTCCCTTTAAGTGCTATTTTCCTGCATACCACAAATTTTGTTAGGTCATTGTTTTTGGCTCATGTCTTAAAAGTATGTTGTTTAGGTGGGGTGCAGTGGCTTACACCTGTAATCCCAGCACTTTGGGAGGCTGAGGTGGGTGGATCACTTGAGGCCAGGAGTAGGAGACCAGCCTGACCAACATGGTGAAACCCCGTCACTACTAAAATACAAAAACATAGCTGGACAACAGAGTGAGACTCTGTCTCAAAAAAAAAAAGAAAAAAAGTTGTTTAATTTCCAAATATTTCAGGATTTTCCAGGTACAATTTTGTTATCGATTTCTAATTTAATTTCTGTGTGTCCAGAAAGTATACTATATGATTTTAATACTTTAAAATATGTCAGTACTTGTTATATGTCCTAGTATATGGTCCATCATGATAAATGTTCCATGTATACTTGAAAACAATGTGCATTTTGCTCTATTGGAATGGAGTGTTCTATAAATATCAATTGGGTGAAGGTGATTGGTAGCTTTGTTCAGACCTTCTATTGTCCTAATGATTTTTTGGTCTAATTATAAATTATTGAAAGAATGGTTTTCTATGTTTAAATATGATTTTTATTTGTCTACTTATGTTATGTTTTGCTTCACATATTTTAAAGTTTTGTTCTGTCTCATCCACTAGTCTATATGTTCTACGATACCTTAAAATTAATCTTTGTTTTTTATAGTTGTATCCACAGGGCATTAAAGGGTCTTTTCCTCAGTAGTTACTAAATAAATATTTGATGCACTAATGAATTATACCCATGGCATGGTCCTGGGAACTAAAATATCAATTTCTTGGTACCTAGTTGTTTTAGTCTGTTTGGGATGCTATAACAAAATACCATAAACTGGATAGCTTATGAACAACAGAAATTTATTTCTTACAGTTCTGGAGGCTGGGAAGTCCAAGATCAAAGTGCTAACAAATTCAGTACTTGGTGAGGGACTGCTTCATGCTTCACATATGGCCATCTTTGCTGTGTTCTCTAGTGGAGGAAGAGGCAAGGAAGCTCTCTAGGATATCTTTTACAAGGGCATTAATCCCATTCATGAGGGCACGACCCCCATGACCTAATCACCTCCCAAAGTCTCTATCTCCAAATAGCATCACACTGGGGATAAGGTTTCAACAAATGAATTTTGGGGGACATAAATATTCGGTATATAGTAGTAGAGAAGAGTTTTTCCATGTCCATAGAAATGAAATTCTATCATTAAAGAATTTTAATAAATTTGTAACTCAAGATTAGATTTTCTTATTTGAATAGAGTGAGTAGGATGTGGTGATGATCTCATCTCAGCATGAAACAGGAAAGGTTCAAGCATCAAAAATGATTAAAAAATACACAGTGGTAACGTTTCATTTTCATCTTTGATTTTATTCATTTCAATCTTCTCTTTTTTCTTAGTCTAGCAAAAGGTTTGTTCATTTTATCTTTTCAGAAAACTAACACTTTGTTTTGTTGATCTTTTATATTGTTTTAGTGTCTATTTTTTCATTTCTGCTTTAATGTTTACATTTCTTTTTTAAAAAAATTATTAAGTTCTGGGATACATGTGCAGAATGTGCAGGTTTGTTACGTAGGTATACACGTGCCATGGTAGTTTGCTGCGCCCATCAACCCATCATCTAGGTTTTAAGCCCTGTGTGCATTAGGTATTTGTCCTAATGCTCTCCCTCCCCTTACCCTCCACTCCCTGACAGGCCCCGGTGTGTGATGTTCCCCTCCCTGTGTCCACGTATTCTCATTGTTCAACTCCCACTTATAAGTGAGAACATGGAATGTTTGGTTTTCTGTTTCTATGTTAGTTTGCTGAGAATGATGGTTTCCAGCTTTATCGTGCCCCCACAAAGGACATGAACTCATTCTTTTTTACGACTGTATAGTATTCCATGGTGTGTATGTGCCACTTTTTTTTTTAAATCTTTATATGTCTTCCCTTTTAATTTCAGATTTAGTTCTTGTTTTTTCTGATTCCTTGAGGTACAATGTTTGGTTGTTTATTTGAGATCTAATTTTTTTATGTAGGCTATAAATTTTCTTTCTTTTTTTTTTTTTTTTTTTTT
>NC_045443.1:8930721-9040816 GCF_002776525.5 Piliocolobus tephrosceles
TTTTTTTTTTTTTTTTTTTTTTTTTTTGAGACGGAGTCTCGCTCTGTTGCCCAGGCTGGAGTGCAGTGGCGCGATCTCGGCTCACTGCAAGCTCTGCTTCCCAGGTTCACACCATTCTCCTGCCTCAGCCTCCCGAGTAGCTGGGACTACAGGCGCCCGCCATCTCACCTGGCTAGTTTTTTGTATTTTTTGGTAGAGATGGGGTTTCACCGTGTTAGCCAGGATGGTCTCGATCTCCTGAACTCGTGATCCACCTGTCTCAGCCTCCCAAAGTGCTGGGATTACAGGCTTGACCCACCGCGCCCGGCCTTAAATTTTCTTCTTAGAACTCCTTTTGTTGTATCCCATAGGTTTTGATGTATTGTGTTTCCATTTTTGTTTGTCCCAAGATATTTTTAATTTCCTTTTAAATATATTTATTGACCCATTTGTTCTTCAAGTTCCTCCTGTTATCAATTTCTACTTTTATTCTATTGTGGTCAGAAAAGACATTTGATATGATTTTGATATTTAAAAGAAATTGTTGAGACCTGTTTTGTGTTCTAACATATAATACATCCTGGAGAAAGTTCCAAGTGCTAATGAGAAGAATGCGTATCCTGCAGCTGTTGGTTGGACTGTTTTGTAAATATCTGTTAGGTCCATTTGATCTAGAGTACAGTTTAAACCTGATGGGGGTTTTTTGGTTGATTTTCCACGTAGATGATCTGTCCATTTTAGGAAGTGGGATGTTGAAGTCTGCTACTATTACTGTACTGCACTCTATCCTTTTAGATCTAATAGTATGTGCTTTGTATATTTAGGTGTTCCATTGTTGAGTGCATATATATAGTTGTTTCTCAGTATCCCTGGGGAATTGTTTCCAGAAATCCTTGTGTGTTCAGAATTGGTTCTTTCCAGTGGGTTCTTGGTCTGGCTGACTTCAAGAATGAAGCCACAGACCCTCATGATGAGTATAACAGTTCTTAAAGATAGTGTGTCTGGAGTGTGTTCCTTCAGATGTTCAGATGTGTCTGGAGTTTCTTCCTTCCAGTCTCACTTGACTTCAGGAGTGAAGCCTCAGACCTTTGCAGTGAGTGTTGCAGCCTTTAAAGGTGGCCCGTCTGGAGTTGTTTCTTCCTCCCGGTGGGTTTGTGGTCTCACTGACTTCAGGAGTGAAGCTGCAGACCTTCACAGTGAGTGTTAACAGCTCATAAAGGTAGTGCAGACCCAAAGAGTGAGCAGCAGCAAGATTTATTGTGAAGAGCGAAAGAACAAAGTTCCCACAGCATGGTAGGGGACCCAAAGGGTTGCTGCTGCTGGCTCAGGTGGCCAGCTTTTATTCCCTTATTTGGCCCTGCCCACGTCCTGCTGACTGGTCTACTTTACAGAGTGCTGATGGGTCCATTCTGCAGAGTACTGATTGGTCCGTTTTTACAGAGTGCTGATTGGTGCATTTACAAACCTTTAGCTACCCACAGAGCGCTGATTGGTGCATTTTTACAGAGTGCTGATTGGTGCATTTACAAACCTTTAGCTAGACACAGAGCACTGATTGGTGCGTTTTTACAGAGTGCTGATTGGTCTGTTTACAAACCTTTAGCTAGACACAGAGCACTGATTGGTGTGTTTACAAACCTTTAGCTACACAGAAACGTTCTCCAAGTCCCCACTAGACCCAGGAAGTCCAGCTGGCTTCACTTCTCACTTGCATCTACCAAAATTCATTGATGCTCAAGTACCTGATATAAAATGGCATAGAATTTGTATAAACTTTTGTACATCCTTCTGTATGCATTAAATCATCTCTATATTACTTATAAACATAATACAATGTAAAATATTTGGTATACTTTATTGTTTAGGGAATAATGACAATAATAAAAACTATATATATTCAGTACATGTTGGATATTTTTAAAAAAAAATTTTCGTTCTGTAGTTGGTTGAGTCTATGGATGTATAACTCGTGAATACAGAGGGCCAGCTGTATTTATATAATTGTTATATCTTCTTGCTGAATTGACCTCTTTATAATTACATAACGACCATTTTTGTCTCTTTTTATAGTTTTTCAATTACAGCCTAGTTAACGGATATAAATATAGCTGCTCCTGTCTTCATTTGGTCTCCATTTGGGATATCATTTTCATCCTTTTACTTTCAGTCTATTATGTCCATACAGGTGAAGTGCTTCTCTTACAGGTGAAGTACTTCTCTTGCAGGAAGCATAAAGTTAGATCATTCTTTAAAAAATCAATTTAGCACTCTACATCTTTTAATTGGAGAACTTAATATATTTACATTCAGGGTTATTATTGATAGATGAGGATTTAGTCCTGACATTCTATTATTCTTTTTATTTTATTTTATTTTCTAAGTCTGGGCTACATGTGCAGGATGTGCAGCTTTGTTACATAGGTAAACGTGTGCCATGGTGGTTTGCTGCACCTATCTACTCATGACGTAGATATTAAGCCCACCATGCATTGGCATTCTATTATTCCTTTCTGGTTGTTTTATAGATTATTTGGTCCTTTCTTTGTCTCTTGTTTACCTTGTGATTAGACAGATTTCTGTGGTGACTCTGATTCCCATCTTCCTAATGATCAGTGATGCTGAGCCTCCCTCTATGTGCCCATTGGCCACCTGCTCATAGTAGAAATCTTAAGCAAAAAGACATTACCTAACTTCAAAGTATACCACAAAGTTATAGTAACCAAAACAGCATGGTAGCATAAAAATAGACACACAGACCAATGGAACAGAATGAAGAACACAGAAATAAATCCACAAACTTACAGCCAACTGATATTCAACAAAGGCACTGAGAACACACTTTGGGGAAGGGACTGTTTCCTCAATAAATGGTGCTGGGAAAATTTGATATCCACATGCACAATGAAACTAGATCCTCATCTTTCACCATATACTTAAATCATCTCTAAAAGGATTAAAGTCTAAAAGGTAAGACCAAAACTATTAGAAGAAAACATAGTGGAAATGCTTCATAATATTGGTCTGGGCAATGATTTTTTGGTTAAGACTTTGAAAGCACAGGCAACGAAAGCAAAAGTAGACAAATGGGAGTACATCAGAAAAGCTTTTGCACAGCAAATCAAATAATCAAGAGTGAAGAGACAACATGCAGAATGGGAGAAAATACTTACAAACTATGCATCTGAGAACGGGTTAATATCCAAAATACATAAGAAACTCAACTCAATTAAAAAATGGACAAAAGATCTGAATAGACATCTCTCAAAAGAAGACATACAAATGGGAATAGGTATATGCATAAATGCTCAACATCACTAATCATCAGGGAAGTGCAAATCAAAACCACAATGAGTTATCACTTCATGCCTATTAGAATGATTATTATGAAAAAGAGAAAAAAACTGCTGCCTTGGCATGGATATAGAAAAGTGGAAACACTTAAACACTGTTGGTGGAGATGTAAATTAGTTCAATCACTATGAAAAACAATATGGAGGTGCCTCAAAAAATTAAAAATGATCCAACAATCCCACTACTGGGTATTTATCCAAAGGAAATAAAATCAGTATGTCGAAGAGATATCTGCAGCACTGTTAACAATAGCCAAAATATGGGATTAACCTAAGTGCTCATCAATGAATTAATGGATTAAAAAATGTGGTATACAAGCCAGGCGCGGTGGCTCACACCTGGAATCCCAGCACTTTGGGATGCCGAGGTAGGCAGATCATTTGAGGTCAGGAGTTCAAGACCAACCTGACCAACATAGCAAAACCCCATCTCTACTAAAAATACAAAAATTAGCTGGACATGGTGGTGCATGCCTGTAATCCCAGCTACTTGGGAGACTGAGGCTGGAGAATCACTTGAACCTGGGAGGCAGAGGTTGCAGTGAGCTGAGATCGCATCACTGCACTCTAACCTGGGTGACAGAGTGAAACTCCGCCTTTAAAAAAAAGAAAAAGAAAACTTAGTCTGTATAGACAATGAAATAGCATTCATTCATTAAAAAAAAATAAAATCCTGTCATTTGCATTAATTTAGATGAACCTGGAGAATATTATGTTAAGTGAAATGAACCAGGCACAGAAACAAATACTACATGGTTTCACTGTTTTGTGGAATTTTTAAAAGCTGGTATCATGGGAGTACAGAGTATAATAGCGGTTACTAGAGTCTGGGGAGGGTATAGGGAGGAAGGAATGGAGAGAGATTGGTCAACAGGTACAAAATTACAGATAGAAGGAATAAGTTCTGGTGTTCTATTGCAAAGTAGGATGACTATCGTTGATGATATTGTAGAGTCTATTTTAAAATAACTAGAAGAGAGAATTTTGAATGTCCTTGCCACAAAGCAATGATAAATGTTCGAGGATATAGATAAGCTGATTACCCTGATTCCTGATTTGATAATTACACAATGTATACATGTATTGAAGCATCACACTATACCCCATAAATATGTACAATTATTATGTGTCAATAAAACATAAAATAAAACTGAAAAAACTTATACAGTAGTGTGAAATGCTGTTGGGATGCTGGCCTGTGGCCAAAGCTGGTTCTGGTGTGTAATCAGGCAAGCCAGTGGAGAGTTCAAGGGTATGTACTGGTCAATGTCAGTGGATCTTACTACTAGTTTCTAGTTTCTCAAAATCAAAATCTGATATTTGATTCACCTGGAAAACACAGCCTGATGAGTCTCACTTCCAGAGTTTCTAATTCAGTAGTACAGCATGTTAAATTGGGTCCCCCAAAAGGTAGGCTCCAGTCCTCCTCCTGAAGAATGTGAACATGACCTTATTTTTGATCTTATTTGGGAAAAGCGTATTTGCATATGTAATTAAGGTAAAGATCTTGAGATCATGCTAGATTATGGTGGGCCTTAAGGTGGCCTTAAATCTAATGAGAGATGTTCTTTTAAGAGATAGGAAAAGACACAGAGACACAGAGGGGAATGCCATGTGAAGACAGAGGAAAGATTGTAGTTATGCATCTATAAACCAAGGCAGTCCAAGAGCATGGCGCTGGCATCTGGCAAGGGTCATCCCATGGTGAAGGCATTACATGGAGAGACAGCAAGAGACAGAGAGAGAGAGAGAGAGAGCCTGTTTTTACAACAGAGCCACTCCTGGGAAAATGATCTCACTCTCATGAGGGAATTAATCTATTCTTAAGAGTGGGGTCCTTATGACTTTAATCAACTCTTCAACGTCTTACCTCCCAATACTGTCACAGTGGCTATTAAATTTCAACATTGAGTTTTGGAAGGAACATTCAAACCAGAGCACCTCTAACGGTAACATCTTGTAAAATCATAGTATAATATCACGACTTAGTTATTAACATTGATACAGATACAGTGATTCTATTACAAGTCTCCCTATTATTGCCCTTTTATAGCCACACCTGCTTCCTTTTCTCCATTCCTTGTTCCTGACTCCTTCTGTTTCTATAATTTTATCATTTCAAGACTGTTAAGTAAATGAAATCATATAGTCTGTGACCTAAACGTAATTTCCTGAAAATTTATACAAGTTTTTGTAGGTATCAATAGTTTGTTCCTTTTATTGCCAAGTAAGTATGGATGTATCATAATTTGATTAACCATTTACCTGTTGAGGAATATTTGAGGAAATAGGGTTTTTTGTTTTTGTTTTTTGCTATTGCAAATAAAGCTGCTGTGAATAGGGATAGACATTTTTGTGTGAACATAACATGTTTAATTTCTCTGAGATAAATACCCAAGAATGCAATTATGAGTCCTATGGTAGTTCATGTTTAGATTGATAAAACACTGCCAAACTGTGTTCCAAAGAGGCTGTAACATTTTATATACCCATGAGTGATTCATTTGCTTTGCATACTGGCCATCATTTGGTGATGTCATTATTTTTAAATTTTATCCCTCCTGATATGTATATAGTGATGTCATTAGAATTTTTTTAAATAGTAGACAACAATTTTGAGTTTTAGTTTTACAGAAAAAATGAGTGGAAAGTACAGAGAGTTTCCATATACTCACTCATCCTCCTCCCAGTTTCTCCTATTAATATCTAGCATTAGTGTGGTATATTTGTTGTAACTGATGAGATTACTAAGTAAAGTTCATGGTTTATATTAGTTTCACTCTTTGTATTTTACTTTCTACGGGTTTTGACAAATGCATGACATCTATCTACCATTATAGTGTTATAAAGAATAGGTTCATTGCTCTAAAAATCCTATGCTTCATCTATTCCTCTCCTCCTTCCTCTCTCTCAGGCCCTGGCAAACACTGATTTTTTTTTTTTTTTTTTTTTTTTTTTTACCATCTCCATAGTTTTGCCTTTTCCAGAATGTCATATAGTTGGAATCATACCTTATACAGAATTTTCATATTGGCTTCTTTTACTTAGCAGCATGCACTTGAGTTTCTTCCATGACTCTATACCTTGATACCTCATTTGTTTTTTTACTGAATAATATTTCACTGTCAGGAAGTACCACCACAGGTGATCGCACCTGGACAAGGACTCTTGGTTGCTTCCAAGTTTTGGCAATTACGAATAAAGCTTCTATAAACATTCATGTGCAGGTTGTTTTGTGGATTTAAGCTATCAGCTCATTTAAATAAATACCAGAGAGTATGATTGCTGGCTCATAGTGTATGTTTAGTTTTTTTTTTTAGCATCTGCCAGACTATCTTTCAGAGGTTGTACTATTTTGCATTCCCACCAGTCATGAATGAGAATTGAGCTGTTGCTCTACATCCTTGTCAGAATTTGGGTTGTCAGTATTTTAAGTGTTTACCATGCTAATGGGTGTGTAGTGGTATCTCATTCTTTCAATTTGCAATATCCTAATGGTATATGATGTTTAATATCTTTTCAGATGCTTATTTGCTATCTGTGAGGTGTCTCTCTATACCTGTTTATACTAGCTTTATAAGAGAAAAAAAATCCAGAAACAACCAAAATATTCCTCAATAGGTAATCTTTTGCTGATTAAAAATATGGTTTTGCAAATATTTTCTCCCAATCAGCGGCTTGTCTTTTACATTCTGTTAATTTATTTAGCATTTTTGCCATAATCTACTCTACTTGGCAAATAAAATTTCTTATAATTTACCTAAAGTATACAAAGTGGGATTTTCCTTATTTGGACATTAAAATCATATTAAATTTCACATAGTATTTTTCTGCCACGATGTTGGGAATATTCAAATCCATCTGAGGCTTTTTAATGATATCTTCCATTGTCTTACTAGGCTGAGAATAATGGACATTTTCCCAGCTATGAAGGCAGATATATATGTTATCATAGGCATTTGAAAATGGCAGGTGCCATATTTTCATGCAAGTTATTATGGCAGTTATGTAAAAACTGCCAATAAAAAAAAAAAAAAAACAGTTTCGGTCTGTTACAGCAGTAAGAAGACCAAATGGAGATACAAATTAAACTAAATAAAAGAATAAAAGTTGAGCCTGAAACTGAGTTTATCCTTAATGGTAGATTCTGACTCATGATGCAAAGAGAAGAATATTGGAATCAATAATGTGGAATAGGGTTGTTTTCAGTTTTTTTCTTTGCTTTTATCTGCCTATCTTTGTCAAAGTCTCAAAGTAGAATCCAGTTTTTTTACACAAAATTCCATAATTCTATTTTAGAAGTGATTGTTGTGTGCTTTGAAGTCTCTATGCTAGATGCTGCTTGTTTCACCTATTATGTGTTCTAGTTGTGTTTCGTTTGACCTGATGTGCTGTATCCCTCCCATTTCTACAGCTAAAATTTTTCTATCAAGAATCAGCTGAAGCGGCATGTTAATTTCTCACGTTTCATCCCAGCCAGAATTAACTGCCCATTTTCCTGCTCTGTGAAACTCTTTGTCTTTTATCATGTCACTTTGGATTGCATTTAGTAAATGTCTGTCATTCGAATTCCACTGAAAAATATCTTTTTCATACACTTGTTCACAATTTGTATAAACTTTAAACAATTTATTTCCTCACTTAGAAGTTTGACTTTTGTCATTAAAGCAATACAAAATGAAAGCCATTAGGTCCAGATATCTTAGAAGCGAAGTGAGCATTTAAAAAAAGAAGATTTTTTAAAAATTGAATATGGAGAAAGCTATCTTTCAGTGGTGAAAAGTATAAGCAATGTGGTAATTCTAAGACTTCATTGGAAAAATCTCTCAGAGCAATTATTATGATAAAAGCGTCAGAGGAAATAAGGATATGTGCTTAAGTGTCATATATCCAAGTGCCATACATCCAAGATGTACTCCAAAGCTAAATAAAAAGGAAATATTTAAAGTTTATTTTTATTCGAGAATTATTTACTAAACAACTACCATGTATAGGAAGCTGTGGTAAGTACTGGGAATTCAAAATGAATATGATATATTTACTGCCTATAACCCGGGCTAGTTGGCAAAGGGTTCATTAACTAAAAGACACATATCCATGATAGCAAGTAAATTATTGTCCATGATAGCAAGTAAATTATTGATAAGGAATGACTATTCCAATTATGGAGCAGTTCAGAATATACATAATATACATTAATACAGGATGGCCATAATGTTGGGAAATATAGGTAACATTTACTTTCACAGATTAACCCATTTGATTGCTTCTTCCAGAAAATGCTAATGGAGCAGGTTTATATTCTGAAAATTAGAGACAAAAATCACTGGAGGCAACATATCATAGAAACATGTGCAGGCATTGATAGAAATGTTGCATTAATGTCCCATGTTGGTCCCCATTATGCATAACACATTGCTAATGAGGAACAACACGTTGAACATATCATGTTATGTCACCGTATCTCAGAGTGATAGGAATAAATCACTACTATAAAACTTCATTATGTTTCCAGATTTGCGGATCATGTTGCATATATAATATATATAATTTCAATATTTTGAATGTTTTCCTTTTTTTGAAAGAAAATTGTGCCATTTTCTTCCACATATTTACACAATGTAAAACATAAGAGCAGTGACATTTATAGAAATGACAATTTTCAGTATTTATAATCCTTTCCCTGTCTAAATTAAGAGATAATTTTTCTATACCCAATTTTCCCATGGTTTGAATTTGTAATTTTCTATAGCAGAGTTCTCTTGTATATTTTCTTCTTTGACTCTGTCATATCGTAGGAGGTGCTGTCAGAACATTCTTATCTCCAAAAGGAGCTTTTTGGAGTTTTTGGCTTGGATTTCCTCTGCCATCATACAAAAATCAAGGAAAGACAAGATCTCAATATGGAAACCACATGTAAAATGATTACAGAGATTATCTAATTCATTTAGAGTTTTGACTAGATTATTTCTCATGTCACTCCCTTTCTCTTTCCTCGTTTCCCTTTTTTCTTCTCTCCTTTGTTTTTTCCATCCTTCCTTGTCTAGTTATCTGTGGCATTTTTTTCTCTCCATTTACCAGTTAAAGATATTTATTTCATAGGCACTTGTTTTTAGCTCTATTCCCTAAGTGAAAAGTGTCAATGTAAACATGTATGAGAATTCTGACCAGAACAGAAACTGTCAGAATGCCGCTGAAATGTCAGCATCTCCTATTGTGCTGCTGACAATATTTGCAGTTGTTCTGGACATGTGATATTTTCTTCCTGTTCAGCATTTATCAGGGAAAGTGAGAGGCTCTCAACTCTATTTCTGACCAAATTGTGGAGCTTTCAGGTAAAGGACAAAAGTGTCATCAGCTATTGTTTCTAAAGATTTTGTTAATACCTTTAATTCTATCTGATGGTGACTGATATTTGAAATTCAGAGAGAGTGAATTCAGAATATTAAAACATTAGGAAAGGGGAGTGAATTCCCTGGATTAGAATATTGCCAAGTTGAAGTGAGTTAAAAGCAGTTAATTGATGGCTCACACCTGTCACCCCAGCACTTTGGGAGGCCCAGGCAGATGGATCACCTGAAGTTAGAAGTTCAAGACCAGCCTGGACAACATGTGGTGAACCCTGTCTCTACTAAAAATACAAAAATTAGCCAGACGTGGTGGCATGAGCCTGTAATCCTAGCTACTCAGGAAGCTGAGGCAGGAGAATCGCTTGAACCTGGAAGGCAGAGGTTGCAGTGAGCCAAGATTATGCCACTGCACTCCAAAAAAAAAAAAAGCAGGTAATTGAGTGAAAGAATTTCTGTTCTGATAAGGTGATAAGGGAATAATTCTGAGTCTTCCAAAACTTCTTTCTTTTGGAACTGAATAATGTGAATTAAACAGACTAAGAAAGTAGAGAAGAGGTAAGTTTATCTTTCCCTTTGTTTAGAAATGATAATATTTTTTGTTGAACATTTTGTATCAGCCTTTTTAGTTAGCCTTTATTCTTAGCTTATAAACTATAATAATCTAGACCGGGATTTTTTATTATCTGGAGTTATACAGACTATTTTATGACTTTTTTCTTTATAAGTTGAAAACTTTCAAAACATAAACTTTGTATTTTAGTTTAGAAACAAAGCCATCCAAGTAAATCAAATTGATCTTTTTAGATGCCTTGATACAGAATTAATGGCTCCTTTTTTAAGACTCCTTTGCTTATAATTATTTCCCTTAACAGAACATTTATTTGTTCCTTTACTCATCTGTCCAACAGTTATTTATTCAACTCTATGTGCAAAATATTATACTTAGTACTGAAATTG
Organism: Piliocolobus tephrosceles; assembly: GCF_002776525.5. NCBI lineage: Eukaryota > Metazoa > Chordata > Mammalia > Primates > Cercopithecidae > Piliocolobus > Piliocolobus tephrosceles. The sequence continues at coordinate 8,941,358 of NC_045443.1, forward strand.
TAAAGGTAAATAAATTAGATCTTTCCCTCAGGAAGCTCAAACTTCAGAGAACAGAAATACAGGTAATTGAAATGCAATGTCAAGACATAAGTCATTGGGCCATAATTAAGGTGTTCAAAGAACTCACAGCACATTATCAGGGAAGTCTTCTCAAAGAACTCCATTCAATTGAGTTTAGAGGAAGAGTATGTATTTTGCAGTTGGATAAAAGGGAGAATGACATTTTATTCAGATTTATTATAGTCTGAATAAATAACTTAAACCATGGACTATTAGTTCTGCTGGAAGGTAGGCTATTGGGCCCTTTGGGAGGAGTTGTGGGGATAACCAGCACAGTGTTTAGCTGGAGTAGGCAAAAAAAAAAAAAAAAAAAAAAAAAAAGGTTTCCATAATAGAATGAATACTGTATAGGAGTTTTAAAATATCCAACTATTTCTGCTCAGGGCCGAACTATTCTTCTTTTCTTCTTTAGTGTAGATTCCAGAAACTCACCCCTCTTTCCTTTTCCATTTAAAGTCATTACTGCCTATGGCATCTTTGGAATCACCATTAACCCTGACACACACCTCAGGTGAACTTTTTCTAACTCTACTGGTTTTATTTCCTCAAAGGCATTTGCTCAAGTTCCTTTTCTTAAAAGTATTTTTATATTTTTATTTTTATTTTTTTTTACTGATAATTGCTGCAGGTAACCGAGCAGAGGATCAAAATACCACCAAAACCATAGTATATTGTTTTCTTTATCCACTATGTACTAGGGAATATAGCATATATGTTATCCCCTTTCTGGGAACTGAAAGAGCCTTCTTGGATCCCTAACTTTTGTATTTATTTTGGAGTATGAATAATAGGCCCTAAAAAATTTGTTGATATCTGGTTAAAGGTTAAATCTTGTGTAACCACTAGAATCAAGTAGCAGAGACTGTTGGCCAATCCATGAATCATTCCAAATCTCCTGCCATTCTCACAAGTTACTCACTTTCCCAGCACACTTGCAGCTACAGAGTGTCCATTTATGACCCTCCTCTGGCCATCAAACTAAAGACAAAGCTGGCTAGAGGACTTCTGGAGTGTCTTGCTTTGCCTCTATTCTCTTCTTGCCATCAATACTGATCTGGGGCTATGGCAGCTATTTGTGGCCACAAAGTTGTCCACATGTCCAAGCGCAGAAGATTATAAGGATTTAGAAAGCAAATGGCACTGATGATGCTGTTGAGCTGCTAACAGCCCTCTGTCTCTTGACCTCTAGACTTTTTATTACACATGTCCAAATGTATAAGATCTACCTACCTGCGACTGTTATGGATTTCAATAGGCTCCTTATCACACAAAAAAGAGGTGATACACTGAATTAGAAGTCCATGCAGATGCAGATTATCTGACAAGTAGAAATGGACTTGTAGGATAAGCAGAATGAATAAATCAGAATTCTGGATTTATTATTGCTGTAGCTATAAATTATGTTCTTACAATTTGGCGTTACAGTATACCATTGGTGCCATACTACAAAACAAGTTGGTTTCAGATGAAACACAAACAAAACAAGACCAAAGAAAACAGGAAACCCGTATGGTTTGTGGTTTAAAAATTAACAGGGTCTTAAATCTCTCAGGAAGCCAAAGCTGCAGCTTCTCAGCTTGCCCTTTTCCTGACAGCTCTGCGTTTATGTATTCTGACCTGTTATTTTAATTTTCTTCTGATTATAGTAGGAGGAGAGCCTCTTTGAAATGATAACATCTTACAGTTTTGTCTCTTTCCAATCAACTCTTTTTCCACCCATCACTGATACAACAGCATCTTCAACCCTATGAAAGACCACAAATGGTGGAGAACTCCAATATACACTTTACTCAGGAAGGCCTGTAAAGAAATTCTTGTAAATGAAGAAAACCTACTGAATTATAATTTTTATTAGCAACTACTTCCAATATGTTGTATGAGATGTATGAATTATAATGATTGTTTTCTTTGTTGATGAAGAGTCAAACTCTGTAAAATATTTGAAGATATTTATTCTGAGCCAAATTTGAATGACTGATGGCCCATGACACAGCCCTCAAGAGAACCTGAGAACATGTGTCCAAGGTGGTTGGGTTACAATTTTACATTTCAGGGAGACATAAGACATCAATCAATACATGAAAGATGTACATTAGTTTGGTCCAGAAAGGTGGAACAAATGGAAGCAGGGGCTTCCAGGTTATAGGCTGATTCAGAGATTTTCTGATTGGCAATTGGTTGAAAGAGTTATTATCTAAAGACCTGGAGTCAATAAAAAGAAATGCTTGGGTTGTGATAAGGGGCTGTGGAGACCAAGGTTTTATCATGCAGATGAAGTCTCCAGGTAGCAGGCCTCAGAGAGAATAGGCTGTAAATGTTTCTTAGGGGACTGAAAGCTTCTGTTCCATCAGTAATTCCAAAAGGCAGGAGGGTATAATGAGGCATGTCTGACTCCTCCTTCCCATAATGGCCTCAACTAGTTTTTCAGGTTGACTTTTAAATGCTCTTGACTGAGAGGCAGAGTCCATTCAGATGGTTGGGGGGCTTAGAATTTTGTTTTTGGTTTACATCTTGAATGATTATGGAGAAAATTCTTCTTTCCCCGTATTTTATCTCGTTATGTTTCTCTACTCTTCAGAAATGACTGGGGAGAATATTTACACAGAGGTGAAATCTCATGACAAAAGAAAAAGTACAGTCCAGAACTACTGGCAGTCAATATAGTTATGGTAAACACCTATTCTCATATAATCTTAAATTTTGATTAGGATCTTATATCCAACGATTCAATGAGTTTGTGAATTTCTTTTTACAATTTCCCTGCCAAGTACTTGTCTTTCTGGTTGAATACCTCCAGGGAAATGTAACTCATTTCTCCCCAAGGTAGCAGTCATGGACTTTACCTGCTCCTAGACTTTACCTGCTCCTAGACTATTTTTCTTTATTCTAAATCAAAATATTTCTTTCTGCATTTGATATACACAAGTTGATAAGCCTTTTATTTATAAACTTATATATAAATAATGAAAGACTTATTTATAAGCCTTTTAATAGCAAAGAAAAAGTAATCTCTTTGAAATAACATCCCTAATGGCTTCTGAGGCTGAGCCCAAGAGCTCACAGCAATACTTCATCATCTCTTCCTGGATCTTTGAATTAATTACAGTGCATAAAATGCAGGAGAGATTGTTTTGTTTTATTTCTAATAGAGTCAATGTATGTTTGCAATGTAAGACTCTCTTGTTATTTAAGGAAATAACATGAATGTCAGGCAAATGTGTACAATGCATTATACAGTAAAGTTTAGGCCCTCTTATCACCATTCTTCTGATTCTCTATTAGTTCTTTTTTGGACTATCCTTCTCAGTAATCCAAGTGAATATTTAATGCTGGGCCTTGTTTCCTCCATCAATGGAAGAACTGAAGGAAACTATCTCGTCTTTAATGGCTTTGGAAAACTTCAGAACATGCCTGGCATATAAAAGTCTGATTTGCAATTATCCTTGCTCTTGTAGTTATAGCAGTTGTAAAAAAAATCAAAGAAAATAAAAGCACATGCTATAATTTGTTGTGAGTGACCTTAGGAAGGTGGGTTTAAGACAAATGTGAGTTCTATCAATCCACTCTAGTAATTTATTAAATGTTAAAATTCTACACATTAACCTTTTATTCTCAATGTAGAAAGTCATTATTTGTATGTGTAAATGTGTGTTTGCATACACACAGACACACCCATTAATCAACTTGAGGCAGACTGCAGCATGTGCATAGCATGTTTTGATGAAAATATTTTATTTATTTATTTATTTATTTATTTATTTATTTATTTATTGAGACGGAGTCTCGCTCTGTCGCCGAGGCTGGAGTGCAGTGGCACAATCTCGACTCCCTGCAAGCTCCGCCTCCCCGGTTCACGCCATTCTCCTGCCTCAGGCTCCTGAGTAGCTGGGACCACAGGCGCCCGCTACCACGCCCAGCTAATTTTTCGTATTTTTAGTAGAGACAGGGTTTCACCGTGTTAGCCAGGATTGTCTCGATTTCCTGACCTCGCCCGCCTGGGCCTCCCAAAGTGCTGAGATTACAGGCGTGAGCCACTGCGCCCAGCCGAAAAGATTTTCTTACATTCATCTTTTTTGATGTCTTTTGTTGGGCAGTGTTCCACATTATGCTGTTGCCTCCTCAATAATTTTATGCTTCTGTAATTTTGTTTGGATCTGGATAATGAATATTTGTTTTGTTTCAAACACTGTTGCAATAATACGTTTAATTTATATGTTAATTTCTTTCATCTGATTTATCATGCCAATATGTTGCTGCTGCAATATAATCATGAATTGTTTACTTGCAGGTCACCTGTCCAAGTGCTGTTCTAGCTGCCAGTGATACTAAGAAGATATTATGTTTTACTATTGGTAGTTGTAATCTAAGAGGAGGAATATAATAGATTATATTTTAAAAATGTATTTCAATAAAGTAATAAAAATTTTAGTAAGTTGTATGTTAATATATCTAAATTATTCTATTTCCTCTTTTAAATATATGTGTTTATACAGGAGCATTTTTAAAAACTGTGTAAGTAAAGGATAAAAAATATTGGGAATTGTGAATCAAGCAGTCTAGAAAAAGCAGAACTAGACACAGGATGATCATGTACAATAAGAAAGGAGAGAGAAAGGGGAGTTGAATATTGTGTTATAAATTGATGACTTAGCCAAATGTCTTAAAAAGGGAGCTTACTTTATTGGGAGTTTTTAGCATGAAGGGGTGTCGAATTTTATCAAAGGCCTTTTCTGCATTGATGTTACTATCTCAAAGTAGTAACAGCTATTTATGACAAACCCACAGCCAATATCATACTGAATGGCCAAAAGCTGGAAGCATTCCCTTTGAAAACTGGCACAAGACAAGGATGCCTCTCTCACCACTCCTATTCAACATAGTATTGGAAGTTCTGGCCACAGCAATCATGCAAGAGAAAGAAATAAACAGTATTCAAATAGGAAGAGAGGAAGTCAAATTGTCTCTCTTTGCAGATGACATGATTGCATATTTAGAAAACCCCATCATCTAAGCCCAAAATCTCCTTAAGCTGATAAGCAACTTCAGCAAAGTCTCAGGATACAAAATCAATGTGCAAAAATCACAAGCATTCCTATACACCAGTAATAGACAAACAGCCAAATCCTGAGTGAACCCCCATTCACAGTTGCTACAAAGAAAATTAAATACCTAGGAATACAGCTTCCAAGGGACTTGAAGGGCCTCTTCAAGAAGAACAACAAACCACTGCTCAAGGAAATAAGAGAGGTCACAAACAAATGGAAAAACATTCCATGCTCATGGATAGGAAGAATCAATATCGTGAAAATGGCCATACTGCCCAAAGTAATTTATAGATTCAATGCTATCCCCATCAATCTACCATTCTCTTTCTTTACAGAATTAGAAAAAAAAAAAACAGTTTAAATTTCATATAGAACCAAAAAGAGCCTATATAGCCAAGACAATCCTAAGCAAAAAGAAAAAAGCTAGAGGCATCACCCTACCTCACTTTGAACTATCCTACAAGGCTGCAGTAACCAAAATAACACAGTACTGGTACCAAAACAGGTACATAGACCAATGGAACAGAACAGAGACCTCAGAAACAATGCCATACATCTGCAACCATCTGATCTTTGACAAACCGGACAAAAACAAGCAATGGGGAAAGGATTCCCTATTTAACAAATGGTGTTGGGAAAACTGGCTAGCCAAATGCAGAAAACTGAAACTGGACACCCCCTTATACCTTATACAAAAATTAACTCAAGATGGATTAAAGACTTAAATATGGATTAAAGACCAAAAACCATAAAAACCCTAGAAGAAAACATAGGTAATACAATTCAGGACATAGGCATGGGCAAAGACTTCATGACTAAAACACCAAAAGCAATGGCAATAAAAGCCAAAATTGACAAATTGGATCCAATCAAACAACAGAGCTTCTGCACAGCACAAAAACAAACAAACAACCAAAAAACCCAAAACTATCATCACAGTGAACAGGCAACCTACAAAATGGGAGAAAATTTTTGCAATCTATCCATCTGACAAACAGCTAATATCCAGAATCTACACAAGGAACTTAAACAAATTTATAAGAAAAAAAACCTCATCAAAAAGTGGGGGAAGGATATGAACAGACACTCCTCAAAAGAATACATTTACGTGGCCAACAGACATATGAGAAAAAGCTCATCATCACTGGTCATTAGAGAAATGCAAATCAAAACCACAGTGAGATACCATCACACACCAGTTAGAATGACGATCATTAAAAAGTCAGGAAACAACAGATGCTGGAGAGGATGTGGAGAAGTAGGAACGCTTTGACACTGTTGGTGGGAGTGTAAATTAGTTCAACCATTGTGGAAGACAATGTGGCGATTCCTCAAGGATCTACAACCAGAAATACCATTAGACTCAGCAATCCCATTATTGAGTATATACCCAAAGGATTATAAATCATTCTACTATAAAGACACATGCACATGTATGTTTATGGCAGCACCGTTCATGATAGCAAAAACCAACCCATATGTCTATCAATAATAGACTGGATAAAGAAAATGTGGTACATATACACTATGGAATATTATGCAGCCATAAAAAAGGATGAGTTCATGTCCTTTGCAGGGACATGGATGAAGCTGGAAACCATCATTCTCAGCAAACTAACACAGGAACAGAAAACCAAACACCACATGTTCTCACTCCTAAGTGGGAGTTGAACAATAAGAACACACGGACACAGGGAGGGAAATATCACACACCAGGGCCCGTCAGAGGGTAGGGGGCTAGGGGAGGGATAGCACTGGGAGAAATACCTAATGTAGATGACGGGTTGATGGGTGCAGCAAACCACCATGGCACGTGTATACCTATGTAAGAAACCTGCACGTTCTGCACATGTATCTCAGAACTTAAAGTATAATTCAAAAATAATAATAATAAAAAGGGAGCTTACCGCAAAACTTTCTTTTCCCTTTTCCTGGGATATAGAATTTGTAAGTGGCCCTTAAATTTAAATAATGCAATAAATCATACATACTTTATAATAGTGCTAACATAAAGTATCAGTATATAATAGAGATAGGATAATACATAATGAAATGTTGGTTGAGACCTAAAACATGTATCAGTTATGATGGAGATATTAGGTTATAAAAATCCAAGCCTATGTGAAAAATGATAATTTAAGATGTCTTATTTTTATAACAAAAGAAGTTTAAGAGGAGATTTCATGGCCTGCAGCTTGGGTTAATTATCGTGGGAAAAACACACAGGTTCCAAACTTACTAAAAATCAGTTGCTTGACCAGTCATTTACTGAAATATTTTCTTACTGGTCTAGGTAGATCACTACAAGCCCAGAAAGACATAAAAGGATGCATTAATACAACTAATAGAAGGTATCAAGTGGAATTATAGCCTTAGAGAAGAATAAAAATTATAGGAATAACAAAAAAATGAAGTTTAAAAACTATTGTTATACTTTAGGATAGTTTTAAGAGCAAGCAATAGGTTTTGTAATAATGTCTTGGGATATATTTGCCACTTAAGGTGTTTGAGGTACTCAAAAGACTTAGCTTAACTAAATCTGTAATTGTAGTTTAAATTTTATATAGGACTTAAGTAATTTTGTGTAGGACTTGAGTAATTATGTTGAAATCACTATTCAAATGTTTGAATAACTTTCTTTCTTTCTTTCTTTCCTTTCTTTTTTTTTTTTTTTTTTAAGACAGGGTTTCTTGCTCTTTCAGCCAGGCTGGAGTGCAATAGGCGATCTCGGCTCACTGCAGTCTCCGCCTCCCAGGTTCAAGTGATTCTCCTGCCTCAGCCTCCCAACTAGCTGGGATTACAGGCATGGGCCACCATGCCTGGCTAATTTTTGTATTTTTAGTAGAGATGAGGTTTCACCATGTTGAGCAGGCTGGTCTTGAACTCCTGTCCTCAAGTGATCCACCCACCTCAGCCTCCCAAAGTGCTGGGATTACAGGCATGAGCCACCAGGCCAGCCTCACATTCTTTTTATTTGTTAATTAGTTAACTATTTGTGTGTAACAAATTACTAAATTATCCCACAACTCATGCTTTTTGTGGGTCAGGAATCCAGTCATGGGTGACTCTGACTTAGGGTTTCTCACAAGGCCGCCTTTGGGGTGTGGGTGAGGGCTACAGTCATCCGAAGGCTCAGTTGGGGCAGACTCATATCCAACCTCATGCACATGCTGTTGGCTGGTCTGAGGTCCTCACTCACTGTTAATGGGAGAAATGTCAATGTGTTGCCTCATAGACCTCTCCATAGACTTACTTCATGGCAGTTTGTTGGTTGTTTTCTGCTGGGGGTGTGTATGTGGGAGAGAAACAGAAACAGAGATGCCAACTTGAGCACACGCTCTGGGAAGATGATTACACACTGGCATGAATACCAAGAAGTTGAATGATGATTGGAGTTATTTTAGAGGCTGTCAACCACAATTAGGTATTGTACATTTGATAAACTAAAAATGATTCAAATGACAAATATTAGTAAATATTAGTCACCCTTGTAAAAGCCCTTGGTAAAATTTATAGTGATAAATTTGCATTTATGAATTCCCATTAAACTGTAAATTCCTGGAAATCATGCATGGAGACTTCATCTTTTTCATCAGCAGGGAATAGAATATCCACCATGTGGTAGGTACTCCAAAAACTCAGGTTGAAGAGATGAATTAGTGAGCTACAAACTGTTTGAGTGTTACAAACTGAGTTTGTAATCTTCATTTTATATGTTTGAGCTACAAACTGTTGAGCTACAGACTGTTGAGTGTTACAAACTGTTTGAGTTTGTAATCTTCATTTTATATGGCTCCTGATAATTTTTAGGAATCTAAACAGCAAGAATGCTTTCTGAAAACGTATGAGACTTGTGCGATTTGCCATCGCCTTATAGTTTTGCTCATGACAGTTTTCAAAAGATTTTTCACTTCTGATTCTGTAATTTTCTGCTATGGCCACCAGATGGCATCACCACACAAGCCAAGCTCTAAAATCAAGGCTTATTTTAAAGTAAGTCTTGCTGGTCAGAATAAAGTGATAACTATATTCTCATAAACTGCTGTAGCAAATGTTAGTAGATAAATACTGCACATAAATTTGGCAAAATATATTTATAACCTTAAAAATGGTAGTACTTTTTGAGCCAAAGAGTCTACTGGAAATCTATCTTCAGAAAACAACGTGGACAAAATGGTACACACTCAAGATTTTACCTTAGCATTATTGGAATTGTCAAATACCAGGTAAAATCTTGTGTCCAACAATAATGAAAGGGTTAGTATATATGATACAATCATACAAGTAAAAAACATACACACTTTCAAATGACTTTTATGAAGTATTCAATAACATGAGAAATGCTTCTGGCATAATGCTAATTTATGAATTGGGTTGTAAACTAATGTGTGATTCCCAGTATGTTGCATAGAAATTATAGAAAGGAAACATATTAATGTAATTTTATAAGGAAGTGTTTTTTCTCTTCATATTTCTCCTTGTTACTCCAATTTTCAACAATGACTCATTGGAACATCATATGTTAATAAGAAAAAATCAAGTTAACAATAACATAACATTAGTTTTTTACGACTGAGTGTAGTGGCTCATGTCTGTAATCCCAGCCCTTTGGGAGGCTGAGGCAGGTGGATAACTTGAGATCAGGAGTTTGAGACTAGCCTGGCCAACATGATGAAACCCCATCTCTACCAAAAAATACAAAAATTAGCTGTATTTTTAATTTTTAATTTACTTGAGAGGCTGAGGCAGCAGAATACCTTGAACTTGGAAGACTGAGATTACAGTGAGCCAAGAAGGCACCACTACACTCCAGCCTGGGCCACAGAGCAAGACTCTGTGCCAAATAAATTAAAAGCTTTTTAGTACTTGTCACTTAAAATTGTTTGTCTTCTATTATGTTAAACCATAAAAATATGTATTCATTCAGCCAGGCATGGTGGTTCATGCCTATAATCTCAGCACTTTGAGAGGCCAATGTGGGAAGATCGTTTGAGGCTAGGAGTTTTGAGTTCAGCCTGGGCAACAGAGCAAGACCGTGTCTCTATAAAAAGGGAAAATTTTTAAATATTAGCTGGGCATGGTGGCACACGCCCATAGTTCTTGCTACTCAGGGAGCTGAGATGGGAGGATTGCTTGAGCACCAGAGACAATTGAAAGTAGAGGCTGCAGTGAGCTATGATCAGGTCACCACACTGTGGCCTGGGCAACAGAGTGAAACCCTGTCCCAAACAAAAAACAAAAATCAAAGAAAAAGCATTCATTCAGTAATTATTTGTCTAGTGGTTTTTATATGCCAGACATTGCACTGTATGTTGATGGTTCAAAAGTGAGTAACAGAATTTCTGCCTTCACTGAATGTATGATCAACTTGGATTGAAGCTATATAAACAGATATTTCATAAAATAATATAACAAGTACAATACTAAAGACTAATAATGGTATAATAAACTTTCTTCATCCCATTTAATAGTTGCAACTCTTCCAATTTGAATTATTCTATAATATTTGGTTTATGTGACATACTGAACTTTGTACATACATTTTTCATTGTATAATGATTTCCAACAGCAAATATGGTACATGAGTAAAAAGTATTTGCATTTGTTACAGATATTTCTCTGTTGGAAAGGATATCTAGCTGTGAGAAAAAGATTATTGGTGCTGTTATTAAGGCAGATTATGGTAGAAAATACTGTTAATAAAATATCTTGGTTGTTTGAATTGTGAGGCTAAGATGATTTTTAATAATACGGATTTCCACAAGATTGCCCCTCTTCTCTAGAACTCAGCGTTTTAACACAGCAGAATTTATATGTGAAGAGGGAGAATATGTATAGGCAGCTCTGTTTGGAGAGGAGGAGTTACCTTTGGAAAGCTGCTTTTAAAGATGGTTTTCCTCTTTCTAGCAGCAGATGATTGAATTATGATGAACAAGCACTAAGGTTTGAAGAGTTCAGAGCTCCATAGCTGGCTAAGGTATTGTTAGGACTTTGAACTGTGAACTTAAGGCTATGTTAGGAAGAGTATAAAATCTCTTTTCCTAAAAAGAAGAGTTTATGCTGAGGGTCTAGCTGAGGACTCTCAACTTGCTAAACACTGAAGTTGCAATTCTGATGATGGAGACACTGAGCAATCATTTTGAAAACTGAAAGGTGGGTGTAAAAATGCTTTCTATGGGGCAATGAGAGTGAACACTTTTCCTTATTTAGGCTGCAAAATGACACTGCTTAGTGGTTTTCTCCCCATTCCACACAGTTCTCCAGAAAACTCCCAATCTGCCTACTTTTCAGTCCTCATATTAGCTACTTCCTCTCTTCTCATTCATTTTCTGGTATCACTGTGAGCTCATGTTGGCCACCTGGAGGCAAAAATCCAGCTTGTCCCAGTTCCATCCCTGGAGCTCATAGTTAAATCTGTGGGGCGGCCAGACGCAGTGGTAATCCCCGCACTTTGGGAGGCTGAGGCAGGAGGATCAAGAGGTCAGGAGTTCGAGATCAGCCTGACCAATATGGTGAAACCCCATCTGTACTAAAATACAAAAATTAGCTAGGCGTGGTGGTGCACGCATTTAGTCGCAGCTTCCCGGGAAGCTGAGGCAGGAGAATCAATTGAACTTGGAAGGTGGAAGTTGCAGTGAGCTGAGATGGCACCACTGACCCCAGCCTGGCCAACAGAGTGAGACTCTGTCTCAAAACCAAAAAAACACAAAAAAACCCCACATTTGTGTGTGATATCCCTTGAATGTAAAAAACTGAGTGATTTGTATGGAAAGGCCTTAAAAAAATTTGACAAACATTTTCTATAATTAATTACAGAAAAGTAGGGTAAGAACGATCACAAAATTTATCCTGTTCTTCCTACCTATGTAAATATAAGCGAGGATTAAAATAGACTACATAAAATATAGATGTGCATTAGTCAATTGAATGTCCTTTGGTGAGTCACCTAATGCCCCTAATTTTTCATCTCTGAAACATGGTTATCATTTTGGAGAATTAGATAAGATGATATATATGTCAAACGGCAACAATAACAACAACAAAAAAAAACCTAGCCCCCAAAAATCTGTATTTGGCACGTGTCTTTTCTATATATGGGTTTGATTCAGCTAGTAAACCATGGAATATGAATGACCGCACAAAGAATTCACCAACGCTTATTTTTGAAGAGAGTCAATAAAAGGAATTAGTTTTTTCACTTTCAATAAATAAACCCAACAAAGTAAGTACTTTACAAAAATATGGAATCTAAGGTAAAGTATGACTATTAAGAAATCATTTAAAAATATGAAGGAAAACTTCCAAAAAGACAAAAAACAAAAATCACCAATCTGGGTCCAAACATTCTATTTTCAATCATCAGACATTTTAGTCCAATATCTCATTCTCATGTGAATGTTTCTTACAGTAAACCTATGGGGAGAATCCATACTCAAGAGGCCAAATTTAAAGCAAACCAAGGATTTAAAGGTACATCTTAAATCCCTGTTAGTTTAACAATTAACTTTTGCCTTGTTCCTAGACCTTGGATGAAAGCGGGAGAAGAGAGGAGCTCTTGTAAGGGTCACCCTGGGCCTCCTGGTACACAGTAAGTGAGCCCCTGTGTTTGAGGCTTCCTGTGTGGTTTTAACTCACAGAGCCCAGGTAGCTCCAGCTGCAGCTCTTCCTCTGGTGGGCTAGATGTTGTTAACCTCTCAGGAAGTATCTGGGTCTATTTTATGCTGTATTTTCATAGTGTCTTTGATAATAGATTTTCAATTCTTATGAGGTTGGAGGATTGAGTTGGCATGGGGATGTAGAATTCGCTTATGTGTTATTTAATTATATATTGTATGTGCTATTTATTATTCACTATAATTATTTCCATTATTTACTATATTATTTGCTGTTGGTTTGAATATGCTTTGACAAGATGGTATGACATTGGCTGAGTTTTAAACAATGGATGGCCAGTGAAAGTGGGCTGAAAAGGTGAGGTACTAGGAAGAACCTAGGTGGACATGAAAAAATGCCAGTGTAAACCCACTAGGTAGAGGAGTAATTGGAATGAATCACTGAGAGTGTGTTTAGAGCTATGTGTCTATGCTATAAATTGACCCCCTATAGGCACTGCACCTGCTCTTGGTGTTATTACCATCAGGCAAGAGGCAGTGCTCTATTAGGCTCAACCTGGAGATTATCATTTTCAGGTGTTAAAAATTGGGAAGAGGAGAGAAACGTAAAGCATAATTCAGTCTAGTTTTTATTCTATAAGTATATAAAGAAATTCTGCTATTTGTGACAACATGGATAAACTTGGAGGACATTATTCTAAGTGAAATAAGCCAGACACCAAAAGACAAATATTGCATGATCTCGCTTGTATGTGGAATCTAAAAAAGTTGAACACACAGTAACAGAGAGTAGACTGGTGGTTACCGGGGGTTGGCGGGAGAAGTTAGTCAAACTTTTAGTTAAAAGATGAGTAAGTTCTGGAGACCTAATGTACAGCATGGTGACTGTAGTTAATAATAATGTACTGCATACTTGAAATTTGCTAAGAGTAGGTCTTAAGGGTTTTTACCACACACACACACACACACACACACACACACAAAATGGTGGCTATGTGAGGTCATGGTTATGTTAGCTTCATTGTGGTAATTGTTTCACAATGTATATGAACACATCATGTACATTTTAAATATATATAATGTTTGTCAATCAGACTTCAATTAAGCTGGAAAAAACCAATAAGATGCTATATAAATGATTAAACATATTCCCATTTTGTATCTAGGTTAAGAAAGAATTTTATATTCAGGTATAGCCTTGCTTTTGAACTATGGTCAACCTCTATCATTTAACTTTTTAGTTTCTCATTTTTATTTATCCCACCCAGGGAATTAATGGTCGGATTGTTCACAGCTGTGACTCATTTGCTTCCAGTGCTAGCACCTGGGGATTTCAAACTTTAGTTGGCATAAGAATCACCTGGAGAGCTTGTTAAACTACTGATTACTGAGTCCCATTTCAGAGTTTCTGATTCAGTGATTCTGGTGGAGAGTCCAAGAATTTGCATTTCTAACAGTTCCCAGGTGACTGTTTAAGAGTTTCCACGTGGGGAACGCTTGCTCTGGTTTATTTTCAATTATTTCTCACTGAAAGTACTAATGATGCTGACCAATACTCTTCAGTCAATCTGAAAATTCCGTCCTTGAATTTGCTTTCTCTGGCAGAAAAATATTCTGTTATTTCTTTAGACAAAGCCCCAATTGGCCTTTTCTTTCCAGAGCCTTATTTTCTGATTAAATGTTTTTTCCCCTAATAGAATCTGTTTTCTTCCCTCATTAAAGTTCACCTCTTCCTGATGTGGGTAGTGTCAGACGATGTCTGCTTTCCTTCCTCTTATGAGAAGCCCACTTGTGAATGAAGAGTTCAGTTCAGTTGTCTTGACCAGTTGGTGAGATTGTCCCTTTGTGATTCTCAATCCCACACAGGGTGTCCAAGTTTCCTATCTTCTCCTCGGGGGAGCTTAAAAGTGACCAGAACTGTTGAAGTGGCAAGTTGTCCACAGGTGACAGACAGATAGTAGAAAATGCACGACCTTATTTCTGTCCCATTGTGTTCAAAGGTTCTCTTGTTAGCATCCATTATCACTTCATTTTGCACTCTGCTTTTCTGCCTTCACCTTCCCAATGCCTCAGGGAAAACATTGGGTTCAACAAATGAACTTTTACTTCAGACTCTTCAGAGTGTTTTCTTGGCTGGGGTATGAATGAGAGGGAGGGAAAATCCCTGAGAATAAGAAAACAACTGGGCTGTTATCCCTATAACTCTGTCTCTCTAGATTTGGATATTAATTCATACATACGTTTGTTCATTCATACATTCTTTCTTTCCACAAATGTTTATTGAGCCCTGTGTGCCTTTTGCTAACACCAGCCACCATTTTTTAGGAGATTGATTTCCCTCTACATATACTATTTTCTAATTAAATTCCAATGGTATACATTATATATTAAACATATATCTGCATATTAAACATATATTTAAATGTGCACTAGTATAATATATATGTAAGGAGTGTGTTTAGTGTGTATGTGTTTTAGATTTTACTTCTAATCTCCAATCAAAGATGATGTAGAATTGATCTATGATACAAATATACAGGTGTTTTGTTTGTTTTTGTCTCAGAATCACCAAGAGTTAAATTTTTTATTTTTATTTTTTGTTTTGCTTTAAGGTGCTATATTTTATTGGACACATTTCTGGAGTTTCTCTACAATGTCCTCCAGTTATTGTGTGCTCTTCTCTATGTGTCTACCTCATAATACATATGACATACGAAATTTTACAAATGTGTTTGTACAATATTCTCAAAGGCATGACCATGTGCAGATTAAATATCTGGAAGCCAGAATGAAATATTATTATTAGAAATAGTTACATAAAAGCACCATTTATAATTACTTAAAAATTCTTTTAAAGATTACTTAAAATTCTTTTAAATACTCTTCCAGCCATTTTAAAATTTTAAAAAGCTTGTTAATTAAATAAACAATTGCTTCTTAAAATACATAAAACTTAAAATTGCAGATAATTACAAAGGAAAAAATTTTTTAAATCCAAAATGTTATATGTAACCAAGAAATAGTAATTGTGATTATACCATCTATTAATGTATTATAGTTGGATATGTATACAGATGAATAAGTAGAATATTAAGGCAGAAATACATTTAGTAAAATAGGATTATACTCTACATATTATGCTTTAATTGTAAAGAAAGTATTAAATTTTATGTTAGCAGGATCTAGTAGAAAATAAAGACAGAAAATTAAACTAAATGAATATTTAGAATTAATATTTCTTTAACATAAGACATTATTTCCTAAGTTTTCCCTTTTAAGATTAAGAGAAATAAAATTTTTACAAAGATTTTGAAGTCACTAGACTTTTATTCTTTTAAAAATATGTTTTACTTGTAATAAAGATTGTTTTTCTGGTATGAAAATGTGAAGACTTGAACACTTTCATGTCTCCTTCCTCAATTTCCAAAGTTATTTTCAGATTAATAGTATCAACTGTATTTAAATCAATTTAAGATCATCACTATTAATTTGGTATGCCTGATTTTATTTTGATTCAATTTTTAAGTTCAAAGGTGTCATGGATTCTATTATAAACATATGAAATAAAATTATATTTTATATTATATTTTAGTGTAGCCTACAGTTCACTTAGTAGGGTGCCCTCATTGAAAATCATCCAGAAATATATTTTTACAAAGGACTTTATTTCAGCAAAGCAATATTATAATGCTAACTCAGAAATAATGTATTAACAGAAACTGAACCAGTTGAGTTAAAAAAAAAAAAAATCATCTTGCTCGGACTTGTGCTCAGAAAACAAAAAGTCACAGAGATAATCACTCTCATCTGACAACAAGAAAAATCCAGATAATGTATAAAATTATAACTTTGTTTGAGGATATCAGAGTGCTGAGGTCACAAGGCAACCACTTAAACTGAACTACAAGAGGGACATGCGCCACTAAGGACAGATGGGACTCATAGACGGCTTCATTTTTGGCAGAGCATAGGAGGAAAAGATGGCAGCCATAAGAGTAAAATAAAAACGCTAAATTTTGAACAAAGTCTTAAGCTCAATTGGGCTTTCATATGTCACTCAGAGTCCTAGCTGCAAGGGGAGTCTCCAGGTCTTTTCCACAGGCCTCAAGTGGGAGCTCATTAGAAGGCCTGGGGCAGGGCAGAGCCAGAGAAAGCCCCTTAGCCATGGCGATGTCTAGGCATGAAACCTCAGCATTTCCCAGTGCCTTTTCTCACCTGAAGCAAAACCTTTAAGATACTTAGGGAGGGCCAACAAACCCTCCTGCTCCCAGGAATCAGGCAAAGTTTGAGTGCTTTTAGAGAAGCAGGATAAGCAAAAGTTTTCTTCCCTTGGGGGAGGGGTAGGATAAACCTCTCTCTTTCTCCTGGTCTATAGAGAACGTAACATGATGAAAAGAGAAAGCTAGAAGCAAAGAGAAAGCTAGAAGCAAAACTTATTTGTAGCAGAGAAAAGAGGAGGAAACCACCATACCTCCCACCACAAACCTTGCACCAAGCAACACACGATAATAGTCTACTGCTTGAAGAGGGGCAGAAAACTCCCCCATTACTGATCCTAGACAGAAACATTCTGCTGTTGAAGGAAGGGGAGAAGAAAAAGATGTTCAAACTGAGAGAGGAGCGGGAAACCCTATGGGGTCAAGGATCTCACAGTGACACAAGGCAGAGATCTGCTATGCCAGCAGAAGAGAAATTCTTTCCTGCCCAAGACTCCCCATAGACACAAGAAGAGCTTGGGTGCTGAGGAGGAGGAGGAGGAATGCTGAGGAAACCACACTCCTGAAGCCAAGGCACATAAGGCCTTGCCCAAGACTAATAGGCCAAAATAAATTAGAATTTCTGTTTCTCCCAACACTATCGTTATTTTCACATAACAAGCCACAAGAGAGGAGGGGCAAGAGCTTAGAGAGAGAACTCCTTCACACTGCAGTTGTCCTGGACCTGCTGAAATCAGAACAGAATACTAAGAAAAACCCTCCCACTCCCCAGACCCTGCACGAAGTGTAAGGTAGCGGCAGTACACCACCGGGAAAATTTGAAGTCTGTGGTGTACTAAAGGTGACCACAGGAACAATGAAACATAAAGTAGCTCAACATCCCAACTTTGCAGATTTACGGAAGAGGTATTGCCATGCTGGCCTGACATACAGTGTTTGCCATTCAATAAAATTATAAGAGACAAACACACAAAAAGCAAGGAAAGGACCCCCTGCCAAAAGAAATATTAGCCGAAAAAATTCAAGATATGTGTGTTCAAGATGTTGAAATTATCGGTGCGAAACCTAATTTTTTAATATGTCAGAGAAACTGGAAATATTAAAAAATGCATGGATATATGCTGAAAGTTTTCAGAGATGAAAACTATGTTTTTAAAAAGAGTCAAATGGAAATGCCAAGGATAAAACTATGATATCAGAAATAAAGAATTCCTTCCATGCACTTCTTAGAAAAACTGGACACAGGATAGGGAAAAAAAATCAAGTGAACTTGAAGATAAACAGAAATTATCCCAACTAAACTACCAAAAATAAAAAAAGAGTTAAACAATAACGTAACAGGTCATCTAAGAGTTTAGAGACAATAAGAATTATAATTTCACATCCGAAACTGTGCAGATCAGAAGATGACAAAGTGACATTTTTGTTATACTGAAAGAAAATTCTGTCAGTTACTGCAACAGAGATAAAGAATATTACATAATGTTGATGAGATCAAAAGCAGTAAGATGACATACAATTCTAAATGTATATATACCTAATAACAGATCTGAAGATACACAGAACCAAAACTGTTACTTGTTACTGGTGGAGGGTGTCCAGATTCTTGGCATTTTGAACAAATAATTGGATGAAATGCACAAACAAAACAATGAAAAAAAAAGCAGATTTATTGAAACAAACGTACACTCCACAGAATGGGAGCAGGCCAAGCAAGCAGCTCAAGAAACTGGTTACAGAATTTTCTGGAGTTTAAATACCCTCTAGAGGTTTCCAATTGGTTACTTGGTTTACACTTTACGTAAATGAAGTAGTGGCCTGTGATCAGTCTGATTGGTTGCATGAGGTGACCAATCGGAGGTTGAAGTAAAGTTACAAGGTTACACATGAAGACTTGGCCTGTGATCAGTCTAATTGGTTTCATGAGGGAACCAATCAAAGATACTTTCATTTTTCATCTTCAATGCAGAAAAGGGGTGGGGGATGTTGCAAAGGGAGTAGTCCCTGATCCTTTTGTTACTTGGGTGTATAGAAGTGGGATTTTCCTTTTGATTCAGTTCTAGGAAGTCAGCGTGAATCAATCTTAGGTTCCCTGTCTCCTGACCATATTCTCCTGCATCAAAACTGCCAGGACTGAAAGAAGAAATAGGCAAATCCTAAGTTATAACCAAACATGTCAACACACCTCTCTCAGTGGTTACTGGAATATTTAGAGAAAAATCACTAAGGATATAAAAAGTCTGGAAGAGCACTATCAACCAAATTGAAATCACTGGCATGTATAGAATACCCTACTCAACAATAGAAAAAAATACTCAAGTGCACATAGAACAGTCACCAGGATAGACCATATTTTGGCCCAAAAGTTTAAAATAATTTAAATTATACATTGCATGTTCTCTGATCACAAATAAATCTAAAAATTCAACAACAGAAAGATATTTGGAACATTACCAAATATGCTAAAATTTTAAAATGCACTTATAAATAACACACAGGTTAAAGAAATTTAGTCAAAATTAGCAAATATTTTGAATTGAATGAAAATAAACGTGCAACATAGCAAAATTCTGTTACTATTGGAGTACTGCTTGGAGAGAAGTTATAAAATGCTATTTAGAAAAGAGAGGTCTAAAATCAGTTATCCAAGATTCCAACTTTGGAATTTAAAACATAAGGAAAATTAATTCCAAATCCAGTAGAAGAAAGGAAATAATAAAGTTAAGAGCAGAAATCCATGAAATAGAAAATAGAAAGTCAATAGAGAAAAATAAATCAAAAGCTGATTCTTTTAACATGCCAGCAAAATGGATTATTCCCCAAAACTGTAAGAAGACACAAATTACCACTATCAGGAATAAAAGTAGGAAAAGTAATACAGATGCTACAGATATTTAAAGGATAATAAGTGAATATTAAGTATTTTTCTGCTCGTTAATTCTATAACATGTAAAGTGTAAAAATTTCTTGAGGCCGGGCGTGGTGGCTCAAGCCTGTAATCCCAGCACTTTGGGAGGCCGAGACGGGCGGATCACGAGGTCAGGAGATCGAGACCACCCTGGCTAATACGGTGAAACCCCGTCTCTAATAGAAAATACAAAAAACTAGCCGGGCGACGAGGCGGGCGCCTGTAGTCCCAGCTATTCGGGAGGCTGAGACAAGAGAATGGCGTGAACCCGGGAGGCGGAGCTTGCAGTGAGCTGAGATCCGGCCACTGCACTCCAGCCCGGGCGACAGAGCAAGACTCCGTCTCAAAAAAACATAAAATAAAAATAAAATAAAATAAAAAAATTCTTGAAAGACACAATTCCACAGTCCACTTACGAAGGACTAGTTAACCTAACTAGTTCTATATCTATTAAAGTAATTCAATTGGCAGTTAAAAAGCCTTCCCACGAAGAAAACCCACACTTTCATGGTAAATTCTACCAAACATTTAAGGACAATGTAACACCTATTCCGCTTAAACTCTTCCAGAAATTAGATGAGGAAGGAGAATTTCCCAACTCATTTGATGAGACCAGAATTCCTCTAATATAAAAATTAGACAGGCATGTTGGGGAAAGAAAACTGCAGACGAATATCCTCCCTCAATAGAACTAATCTTTTTAAACAAAACATCAGCAAATCAAATTCGGCAAGGCTCTCAGAGTGGGTTTTGGCGGGAGGTGAGCATGCGCAGATCCTGCAGTGCCCCCCCCCCCCCCCCCCCCCAGCACCACCGCGCCTGCGGGGCCTAGAGGCAGGATTGAAGTCAGGAGGCGAGCATGCGCAGATCCTGCAGTGCCCCCGAGCGCCACCGCGTCTGCCCGGCCTAGAGGCAGGATTGAAGCCAGGAGGCGGCTGAGCAGGACCTGAGGGCATTAGCCTCCACCAACAAGTGGTGGCCTCGGGCAGCAGTCACCTCCATCTCCAGGACACCCCTGGACGCGGTGAAGGTCCGCCTGCGCTCTCAATGCCCTGCTGTGACTGACACCTCGCTCCAGACCCTGGACCTCTCCTAAGCCAAATCGCCTTCCTCCCTCCGAGCCAGAGGGTGGGGCCTCCTGTACTGTAGTGGTGTCCTGGAGCCCCCGCACCTGTCTCCAAATGGTATCCGCTGTGCCATCAGGACCCGCTTCACTGGCACCATGGGTGCCTTTGTGAAGATTGTGAAGCACCAGGACACCTGGGGACAGCCTCCTAGCTACCCTGGTGATGACCCTGCCAGCCACCACCATCTACTTCACTGGCTTACGACAAAACTCCAGGCCGTCCTGTGTGACAGAGCCCTGACCTCTGATCTCTGCGCACCCTTGGTGGCCGGAGCTTGTGGGGACACAGTTGCAGGCTCAGCACATGGCCTGCCATGAGCTCGGCACCCGTGTCTGCCTGTGGTGGCTCAGGGCGGCTGGCGCTCCCTGTGGCAGGGTTGGGCCCCACTGCCCTTCAAGATGTGCCCTTCTCAACCCTGCACTGGTCCAACTCTGAGCTGGAGAAGAGCTGGTTGAATGCCAAAGGACTAGAGGTAAGCAGGCTGGTGGAGTCTCAGGGATGGTGACTGTGGTCCTGACACTACCCTTTGACGTGGTGAAGACTCAATGGCAGGCTGCCCTGGGAGTGGTGGAGGCTGTGATAGTGATGTTCCGCCCATCACACTGACTCCATCAGGCCCAGTGGGGCACCAGGGGACTCTGCAGACCTCCTCTTGAGGATCTTCTAGGCTGCCCTGTCCTGTGCCATCATGATCAGCCTTTATGGGTTCAGCAAAAGCTGCCTCCAGAGGTTCAACCAGGAATGGCCTCTGGGCCTTGGAAAGAGACGAGGAGAGGCGGACCCCATCTCTTCACAGGTAGGGGAGTGGGGGCAGGAGACTGAGCCAAATACCTTTTCCTCAGCACTGAGGGGAGGGTCTTTGATTCACTTCCCTCCCAACTGCCAGCCTCAGGGCCACCCAGGCCTTCCGGAGGATCCTCACTTTCCCACCCCCCAACTTCAAGACCAAAGCTCTTAGAAAAGTATAAATAAAAGATAATTAAAAATGATTACATTATTTGTATAGATACTTCACCAGAAAAGACATACAGATGTCAAAAAAAAATCAGTATTAAAATTGTTGGTTATTAGGAGAATGAAATTAAAATCACAGTGACATACTATACAACCAATCAGACTGGCTAAAATTAAAAAGATGCACAATACCAAGTGCTCTCGAGGATGTAGAACCTGTAAAAACTTTCATATGAATGTGAAGTGGTACAGCCACTTCATAAAACAATTGGCTATTACTTATGAAGTTAAATATATACTTAATATATGACCCAGAAATCACGACTGTGTATTTACCCAGAGAAATGAAAACATGTATCCACACAATCCATATGACAGAAATGTTATGACTTCTTTATTCATAATTACCAAAAATCATAAGCAACTCAAATATCCACCAGCTGGTGAATGAATAGCAATTCAGACAATGGAACAATTCTCAGCTGTTAAAAGGAATGAACTGATACTCAAAATATTTATAAATCTCAAAAGCATTCTAATAAGAGAAAGAATTCATAACTGAACACCTGTATATCGTATGATTCCATTCATATGAGCTTGCATAAAGGGCAAACATAGAGAAATTATATTAGTAGTTGCCAGTGGTTGCCAGGGAAATGGGTGGTGTGAGAGGATTATCTACAAAGGGGCATGAGGTAACTTTTTGAGAATGGAAAAATTCTATATCTTGATTATGCATGTGGATACTGACTGTATACATTTGTTAAAATTCAGCTGTACTCTTAAGGTGAAAATTAGTATATATAAATTACAAATCAAGAAAATATTTCATTTATGGAGATGCTTGAACCTTTATATTAGCATTTTTATTAACTTTCTAGATTTAACCTTGATATCATATAGGTAAAGGTCTAAGTTTAACAAGAGGGCCTATTTCAGTAGAGTCTAAGAACTGAGCTTCCTGTCCACATTTTGCTGTGATGTTGAGTAAGCCTTTTAATTTCTCTGAGCTCAAATATAAAATTCCTTACCTATTTCACAGCCTTTATGAAAACAAATTAATCAATTTATCATTTATTTATTAGCTAATTCAACACATATTTTATTCAGTGTTTAAAATGTGCCAGATACGATGATTGGAAGCAATAGATTAATGAGCTAGATAGGTGTCAAACCTCATGGGTCATGTAATATAATAGAAACTGAGTAATAACATTATTGCATAATATTTTTAGGATAGGGAATACTTGGAATAATGGGAACATATAGCTGATTGTAATCTGGTTTAAGAATCAATGAAACTTTCCTAAATAAATGATTTTTTTTTTTTCATCTAAGACCTGAAAGACTATTTAACCAGCTGTAGTTTGGGAAGAGGGAAGAGAGAGGAGTGGAACTGACAAATGGGACAAGGGAGTAGACTCAAGCCAAGATGATGGATTCAATAAAATGAATGCAATTCGATTACATGATTAGAGAAAAAAAGAGAGGATAGCTAGAGAAGGAGCAGGGGCCTGAGAAATGACTTATAGAATGATAAAGAACTCATAGATTTTAAAATGCTTTCTTTGTTATAAAACAAATTATCCATATGTATTTTGATCTATTTCTCTGTAATTTTGATTTTTTCTTGTATGAGTATCAAACAATTTTATTTATTGACAAAATAAGACACATATGTTGTCTAAATGTATTCAGTCAATATTGTTTATATAATAGTGAATAATAAGATGTTCACAGCTGTGGCAGGTGGGGCCCAACCCTGCCACAGGGAGCGCCAGCCACCCTGAGCCACCAGAGGCAGCCACGGGTGCTGAGCTCATGGCAGCACAATTTTATTTATTGACAAAATAAGACACATATGTTGTCTAAGTGTATTCAGTCAATTATTATTTATATATAGTGAATAATAAGATATGGCTTCTGGTCTGGTGGAGTTAGCAATCTATATTTAGATTCATGATCTCTTCTCATATCTTTTTGGATTTTATGGAAATATTTCCTTCTCAAGTGAAGTCTCCTGTTACCACTCCTGCACTTCGTATCACCTCTTTCCCAATATGTTTTTCTTCTTAGCTTTTATCACAATTGAACATAGTATACACTTGACTTGTTTGTTTATTGTTTTCCACCCTACTATAATATGAACTTCATGAGCAGGGAGATATTTATTTGCTGTATTTGTTGACTGCTATATTCCTAACTTCTACCACATACCCTGGCATAAAACTACATAATCAGTAAATATATATAAAGTGAATAAATTAATTACTGTATTGCTTTAATAAAGAAGGAAAAATAATTTTAAGACCTATCTGCTAGAATTCTACTTTTTAAGTTAAAAAATCCCTTAAGGCTGGGTGCGGTGGCTCACACCTGTAATCCCAGCACTTTGGGAGGCCGAGGTGGGCAGATCATGAGGTCAGGAATCAGAGACCAGCCTGGATAATATGGTGAAACTCTGTCTCTACTAAAAATACAAAATTTAGCCGGGCGTGGTGGTGTGTGCCTGTAGTCCCAGCTATTCAGGAGGCTGAGGCAGAAGAATCACTTAAACCCAGGAGGCAGAGGTTGCAGTGAACCGAGATCACGCCACTGCATTCCATCCTGGGTGACAGAGCGAGATTCCGTCTCAAAAAGGAAAAGAAAAACAAACAAACAAAAGTGTAAAAATGCATGTCTTTATTCTTAAAAATGGGCAGAGTGTTGAGTAAAATATAAATTTTCTCAATGTGGTTATTATTATTATTAACCTGAATGAAAAAGACAGTCACTCATCATGCCTAAAAATAACAAGTGAGGGATATTCGATTTAATGGAAGAATGCAAAGACCCACACCGTCATAAAACCAGTATTTGAATTTACACACGCACATATATATACATGCATATGTTTTTTGAGACAGCATCTCACTGTATTGTCCAGGCTGGAGTGTTGTGGTGTGATCATGGCTAACTGCCGCCTTGATCTCTTGGGCTTTGGCGATCCTCCCAGCTCAGCCTCCTGAGTAGCTGAACTGCAGGCGCCTGCCACCACACTGAGCTAGGTTTTTGTTTTTGGTTTTGTTTTTGGTATTTTTGGTAGAGATAGGGTTTTGCCATGTTGCCCAGCCAGGCTTCTCTTGAACTCTCAGACTCAAGCAATCTGCCTTCAGCTTCCCAAAGTGCTGGGATTACAGGCGAGAGCCACTGCACCTGACCTTATAAAATATTTTTAATAATTATTTACTGAGGGATTTTTTTGGTTATTATTTAGCTCTCAAACAATATGTAGGGAACATCCTGTTTTGAAAAGGATAGTTTGACTTGACTCTATAAAAGTATCAGTTTCATGTGATCAGTTCTTTGAGCATAAACAATTATATAAACGGTATGAATACCTAGGATTAAAATTTGAAAATGAAAACTCAGAAGACATCATTATTGCCTTTAATCTCTTTGTAATAAAGTAATTTCATCTCTTTTAACATCTTTATTAAATTGGTAGGTTGGAATTGTAGAATATTATATTGACAGACAAATTGAAGAACTCATTCTTAGCTACCCATATGATGTAATAGGAGATATTTAATAAGTTCTTTTTGTTGTTGTTGTTGAGATGGAGTCTCACTCTGTCACCCAGGATGGAGTGCAGTGGCGCGATCTTGGCTCACTGCAACTTCCATCTCCCGGATTCAAGCGATTCTCCTGCCTCAGTCTCCCGAATAGCTGGGACTACAGGTGCGTGACACCATGCCCGGCTAATTTTTGTATTTTTAGTAGAGACAGGGTTTCACTATGTTGGCCAGGCTAGTCTCAAACTCCTGATTTAGTGATCCGCCCACCTCCACCTCCCAGAGTTCTGGGATTACAGGAGTGAGCCACAGTGCCCGGCCCTTAATAAGTTCTTATTTTGTAAAACATGACATCATGTGGTTATTAATTGTTATTGTCATTTTTTGAGAGCCAAAATGTTTAAATTCTTGATATTGATTTATAGTTGTATATTTTTGATTAATTACAATATAAATTGTGATTTTATGCAATTATTGTGATGAGGATCAATCTTTGTTTCACTTTATTTCTCAGAAGAGAATGACAAGAAGATATCTCATGTGGAATATGCACTTGTCACTCCTAATTCACTGAGACACAGTAGACCCGAATGGTCTAAAGGAGAAGGTATAAATTTGGATATGTTTTAGGCTTTCTAGGCCTTTATTTTGGGGTTTCTATTCACATAACTCTTGTCAAAAGAATGTATTATTCGACTCCTTGTTTGATTTGAAAAGTCCTCTGATGTTTCTCTCCAAAGTTTAGTTTTGGAAGATTGTGAGAAGAGGAAAGTAAGAGTGAAAGCAATAGTGTTATGTGACTTGATCTTCATTTCAAATTCTCTTCTCCTCTGACTAGTATCTATTCCAGTCAGCCTTATTACCTATTCACATATTGATTGCCAAATAAGCTCCATGAGGCTAGATATATTTTTTCCTATTTGGTTCAGTAAAATGTCATTATCACTTGGAATAGTGTCTGTCATGCCACTGATGCTCAATGAGTATTTTTGAATGAATCATACATTCACTCATTCATTCATTCATTCAATGAAGGTTTCTTGAAGGGGACCATACATTAAGCATTACAATAGATACTAATGTTGCATAGCTAAAAGAGAGAAATACGGTCCTTAAGGGCCTCATAGTCCAGTTAGAAAGACAGAGAGTATACAGATTTGGATACATGCTATCTGGAATAAAAGTGGAGTTATGGAAGGTCAAAGAAGGGTATTCTTTCAACACTTGGTTCAGAAATGAAAGTGGATTAAGCAGAAAAGTTTTTTTGATTAGGATAACTCTGATGGGGATGGAGATAAAGGAATGTTCCAGGTGAAGAGATTGCACCGACATGGGGGAGTGGCCAGCAGTGGCCCGCAGGGTTGTGAATGATTACAGAATCCAAGCTTTCATAAGTAATGCAGGAGAGAAATCAATATGCGAAGTACAATTGTGATCTTGGGTGTAGAAAGGAAAGAATTTTGGTAGAGAGGCACTAAGGAGGTAGAATCGTTGAGATTTGGTCAATTGGGCTAGATGCGGTGGCTCATGCCTGTCATCCAACCACTTTAGGAGGCTGAGGCAGGCGGATCACTTGGGTCCAGGACTTCGAGACCAGCCTGGGCAACATAGTGGGACCCGCATCTCTACAAAAAATACAAAAATCAGCCAGGCATGGTGGCATGCACCTGTAGTCCCAGCTACTCTGGAGGCTGAGGTGGGAGGCTCACTTGAGTCTGAGAGGTTGAGCTTCAGTGAGCTGAGATCATGCCACTGCCCTCCAGCCTGTGTGACTGAGTAAGACCCCATCTCTAAGTGGGAAAAAAAGATTTGGTCAATTGTAAGATGATGGGAATAAAGAGCCAGATATCAATGATGATTTGTGGGCCTTTGCATTGGAAAACTTGAATCATAGTCCCACTCAGCAAGATGTGAAAAGAAGGCAGAGGGCCATGACAGCAGGTGGATGGTAAAGGAAGGAGTTCAACTTTGGACGGTGAGTTTTCAATGCATGTGGAGAATTCTTGTGAGTTTTTTTTTTTTTTTTTTTTAACATCAGATACATGAGTATGCAGATTAGGAAAGTGATCATGTTTGGCTATATAAATTTGGGTGTCCATTATGATGTAAGTGGCAGATGAAGCCATGACAATAAATGAGATCATTCACTGAGATTGTACAAATTAGTAACAGAGAAAGGGCCAAAGACAGATTCTGGAAAAAAGTTATTTGAAGATTAAACAACAACAATAACAACAACAGCAACTAAAACCAATTAGGAAATTAATGTAAAACATGAGAAATCTATGAGCGTTGTGATGGAATGTAAGAGAGGAATATTCTTTTCTCTCTCCACTCGGATACACATTTTTCTAGTTTCATTAAATGGACTGTCTCCCACCTAACCCTCTCTTACTTTTGTGTTTTGCCTTCTATGAGAATT
Source organism: Piliocolobus tephrosceles (assembly GCF_002776525.5). Lineage (NCBI taxonomy): Eukaryota > Metazoa > Chordata > Mammalia > Primates > Cercopithecidae > Piliocolobus > Piliocolobus tephrosceles. Next base: position 8,969,258 of record NC_045443.1, read on the forward strand.
GAGATAATATTAAGCTATTCTGTCCTTTCAACTGTTCATAGGAAATCGATTTTAACATAGTACAGAGCTGTTGTTTACTTTGTGAGCATATTTTAGACTTATTTTTATTAATGGTTGTAGACAAGGATAGGATTTTAAAATATTAATGGCCACTATGACACAGGCTCAACCAACCTGAAAATATGCCAGTCTGTAAACGTTGGTTGTGTCCCTGCCATCTATAAAACATTTCAAAAAGTTTCTTCTGGAGTAAGTTTTGATAAATACTTCTTGGAATTTAATCTAAGTTTTCAAATGAATTATACTTTATTTAAATTACAGTCCTTCACACTCTGTATTCCTCTTTCCTGAGTTATTTCTTGTAGAATCTACCTTCCTCTAATGAACTATATATTTTTAAACATATTAAAAATAACCCTGTGTACAGTCTGGTGACTGGCTTTTTTTTAACTTAAAATGTGATTTATTTACACAAATTTGTGTATTATTACTTTTGAATTAATATAGAGTACACTCTATGTGTGGAGACTAGTGGTTTATATATATAATATATCAATTATAAAGTATTCCTAAATAATATAACTAAATATATCAATATTTCAAGTTATTTTTAAAAGAACTGTTGGCACCTGAACAGTTTTGAAGAACTCAAATAACTAATTACAAATTATAACTTTTTGTCTTCTTGAAGTAGTCAATAGGAGAAATGCTCTGGTTTTTGGAAAATGAGACGTGAGAATAGTAAAAATAATAATAGTAATTGTATTTTAGAAAAATTTAGGGTCACATATCTACCTAGGCTTGGAGCTATGGGTTCTGTTGTTTGCAGTAGTATATGATATTCCTCTCTCTTAGGTCTCAGCAATTTTCTGGGCAAAATGTAATTTCAGTTGTCTTGGAGTTATCATTGTGGTTATCTGCAGTGTGAATGCATTTGTAGAATGAATGTCCTCTGAACATTATTTAACACGAAATTACAAAGTTCTTGTTATATGCAAGGTCCTAAGCACCTTATAAATATTAGCTTAGTTCGTGAAACTAATCTATGAGTTAGATTTTGTCATTATTTCACAAATGAAGAAACACAGATATAAAGAATTTAAGTGACTTATTTGCCTAAGCTAACTCACACAGCTTAGTGGCAAAGTCAAGGGTCAAACCTAGGCAGTTTGGTTCTGGAATCTATGCTCTGAAGTCCTTGACCTCAAATAGAGGTGTTTCCAGAGTCTGAGGTCTGCGTCAGCAAGCCTGAGGGTTGGCAGGGATGTGGGGTGCTACTTGTGCCCCCAATTATCTGGAAAATTGCATATTTTTCCTCATACATACATAGCTTGCCTTTGCCCCTGGATTTTCCTCTCTGGGGTGATGACCATTCCTGTAGTTATCTCAATATGCTAATTAGTGCTGGGAACATTTATCTTCTGTGAACCATCATTAAATAACAGGTTGGAAAGGCCTCACAGAAATGAAGGTTTTAATTCTTATCAACAAATACAAAAAAATCACTGAACATAGTAGGAATTAAGGTATATGTATATTTCTGAATTTCTGTCTTGTCCTGAGAGTACTAATGTCCTGAATGTAAGAATGTTGAAATTTTGTCATTATCTTTTAAGAAACCTATGAGAACTTCAGAAGTATAATTGAAACTGCATCCCAATGTTTCGTTTAAGAGAAAATGTTTGTTGAATTGGTTTCATGACCAATCAAGGTATTGTGTCTCTCATCTTTTGTTCAATCCAGCACATAATGATTGGTTGTTGCTTAATACATTTAAAAAATGTATCTATGTAGATGTTAATGGCCTTTTCTAGACTTGAAAATATAGAGAAGGTACCTAGACATTTGCAGTTTCAGTGGCTAACCCCATGATCTAAATCAGATATGTGCTATATTGTATTTATCTTTAGGTCTTTACTATCCAGCAATGGGCATGCTAAATCACACACAAGTAAGTACATACCGCAAGGAGATAATTTGAAAAACATTTGTATTGGACTCAGTGTAAAGTATTTTTTTCCATTTTTAAAGCATCTGATCCATGAAATTATAGGTTTTTAGAACTATAAAGAGTATTGCAGATCAGATGGTTCAAGTGTTTTGTTTTACAGATGCTAAATAAATTAAGAAACTCATGCACCTGTTGATGGCAGCAATAAACTCAGAATTAGGTCTTCTATTTCTAATTTGGTCCTCTTTATACTATGCTGCTATTTGGAATGTTTTTTTCCTTGCTGTATTAAATGTTTGCTCTCAGATATGCACTGTATGCTCCAAGTTTGCAGTTAACTCACATGAGATATACTGTTTCATGCCTCTATATTTGTATACCCTTTATCTTTTGTCTGGATTACTCTTTACTCTTCATCTGGTTAAACCCTACTCATTAATTTTCAGATAGAGCATTCATTTATTTATTTATGCATTCATTGATTTAATCTTTCATAAACCATGTGTCAGGTTCTGTGTAGTGACTGGATACATATGGGTGTATACCCAGTAATAGGATAGATGAGTCAAATGGTAGTTCTGTTTTAAGTTCTTTGAGAAATCTCCAAACTGCTTTCCACAGAGGCTGAGCTAATTTACATTCCCACCAACAATGTGTAAGCACTTCCTTTTCTTCATAGCCTAGCCAGCATCTCTTGTTTCTTGACTTTTTAATAATAGCCTTTCTGAATTATGTGACATGGTATCTGTGGTTTTGATCTGCATCTCTCTGAAGATTAGTGATGTGAGCATGTTTTCATATGTTCATTGGTTACATATATGTCTTCTTTTGAGAAGTACCTGTTCATGTCTTTGGCCCACTATTTAGTGGGGTTATATGGTTTTTTGCTTATTGTTTTAAGTTCCTTATAGATTCTGGATATTAGATCCATGTTGGATGCATGGTGTGTAAATATATTCTCCCACTCTGTAGGTCATCTATTTACCCTTTTGATGGTTTTCTTTGCCATGATCATTAGTTTAGTTAGGTTCCATTTGTCAGTTTTTGCTTTTGTTGCAACTGCTTTTGGGGACTTCACCATAAATTCTCTGCCAAGACCAATGTTGATAAGGTATTTCCTAGGGTTTCTTCTAGGATTTTTATAGCTTGGGATCTTATGTTTAAATCTTTAATTCATCTTGACTTAATTTTTCTGTATGGTGAAAGATAAAAGTCTAGTTTCATTCTTCTTCATATAGCTAGCCAGTTATCCCAGCACCGTTTATTGAATAAGGAGTCCTTTCCTATTGTTTGGTTCCATCAGCCTCATCAAAGATCAGAGGGTAATAGATATGTGGCTTTATTTCTGAGTTTTCAATTCTGTCATTTGGTCTATATGTTTGTTTTTGTACTAGTACCATGCTGTTTTAGTTACTGTAGCCTTATAGTATCATTTGAAGTTGGATAATGTCTGTGGATTTGTTCTTTTTGCTTAGAGTTGCTTTGGCTATTCAGGCTATTTTTTTTGTTCTACATAAATTATATAATTGTTTTTTCTGATTCTGTGGACAATGATGTTGGTAGTTTGACAGGCATAATGTTGAGTCTATAAATTGCTTTGGGCTATAAATTATTCAGGCTAATTTTTGGCTCCACATAATCATAGAATTGTTTTTTCTAATTCTGTGGACAATGATGTTGGTAGTTTGATAGGCATAATGTTGAATCTATAAATTACTTTGGGCAGTATGACAATTTTAATGATATTGATTCTTCCAATCCATGAGCATGAGATGCTTTTCTAATTAAGTGTGTCATCTCTGATTTTTTTAGCAGTTCTTTGTAGTTCTCCTTGTAAAGATCTTTCATGTCCTTAATTAGCTGTATTCCTAGGTATTGTATTTTCTCTGTGGCTATTATAAATGGGATTGTTTTCTTGATTTGACTCTTAGCCTAGATGTTATTGGTGTATAGAAGTGTGCTGATTTTTGTACATTAGTTTTGTGTCCTGAAGCTTTGGTAAAATCATTTATCAGTTGTTGTAGCTTTCAGCAGAGTCTTTAGGGTTTTCAAAATATGGAATTATATTATCAATGAAAGGAGATAGTTTGACTTATTTTCCTATTTGGGTGCCTTTTGTTTCTTTCTCTTGTCTGATTGCTAGACTAGGACTCTCAGTATTATGTTTAATAGGAGTGCTAAGAGTGGGCATCCTTGTCTTGTACTAATTCTCAAAGGAAATGCTTCTAGGTTTTATCCATTCAGTATTAAGTCGGCTATGGGTTTGTCATAGATGGCTTATATTATTTTGATGTATATTCCTGTGTGCCTAGTCTACTGACAGTTTTTTATCATGAAGGGATGCTGGATTTTGTTGAAAAGTTTTCTGTGTCAATTGAGATGATCATATGGTTTTTGCTTTTAATTCTTTTTATGTGGTGAATCACATTTATTGATTTGCCTATGGCGAGCCAACTTTGCATCCCAGGAATAAAGCCCACTTGATAGTGCTGAATTAACTTTTTGATGTGTTGCTAGATTTGGTTTGCTAGTATTTTGTTGAGGATATTTTACGTCTATGTCCTTCAGCCTGAAGAAAGCCTGAAGCTTTCTTTTTTCATTGTGTCTCTGCCAGATCTTGGTATTAGGGTGATTCTGGCTTTATAAAATGAGTTAGGGAGAAGCCCCTTGATACGGTTTGGCCCTGTCCCCACCCAAATCTCATCTTGAATTGTAGCTCCCACAATTCCCATGTGTCACTGGAGGGACCTGGTAGGAGGTAACTGAATCACAGGGGCAAATCTTTCCTGTGCTGTTCTTGTGATAGTGAATAAGTCTCATGAGATCTGATGGTTTTATAAAGGAGAGTTTCCCTGCACAAATTCTTTCTTGTCTGCTGCCATGTAAGACATGCCTTTTGCCTTTCACCATGATTTTGAGGCCTCCCCAGCCACATGGAACTGTGAGTTCATTAAACCTCTTTTTCTTTATAAATTACCCAATCTCTGTATGTCTTTATCAGCAGCCTGAAAACAGACTAATATAGTAAATTGGTACCAGTAGAGTGAGGTGCTGCTGTAAAGATACCCGAACATGTGGAAGCAACTTTGCAACTGTGTAACAGGCAGAGGTTTTTAAGTTTGGAGAGCTCAGAAGAAAACAGGAAAATGTAGGAAAGTTTAGAATTTCCTACAGACTTGTTGAATGGCTTTGACCAAAATGCTGACAATGATATGGACAATGACATCCAGGCTTAGGTGGTCTCAGATAGAGATGAGAAACTTGTTGGGAACTAGGGTAAAGGTGATTCTTGATATGTTTTAGCAAAGAGACTGGTGTCATTTTGCCACTGCCCTAGAGGTTTGTGGAATTTTAAACTTGAGGGAGATGACTTAGGGTGTCTGGCAGAAGAGATTTCTAAGCAGCAAAGCATTCAAGAGGTGATTTGGGTGCTGTTAAAAACAGTCAGTTTTAAAAGGAAAACAGAGCATAAAAGTTCAGAATATTTGCAACCCGACAATACAAAAGAAAAGAAAAACCCATTTTTCGAGGAGAAATTCTGCCTGCTGCAGAAATTTGCACAAGTAACAAGAAGCTAAATGTTGATCAACAAGACAATGGGGAAAATGTCTCCAGGGCATATCAGAGACTTTTGCAGCAGCCCCTTCCATTATAGGCCTGGAGGCCCAGGAGGAAAAAGTGGTTTCATGGGCTGGGCCCAGGGCCCCCCTGCGGTGTGCAGCCTAGAGTCTTGGTGCCCTGTGTCCCAGCTGCTCCAGCCGTGGCTGAAAGGGGCCAAGGTACAGCTCAGGCCATGGCTTTAGATGGTGCAAACCCCAAGCATTGGCAGCTTTCTACATAGTGTTGAGTCTGTGGGTGCACAGAAGTCAGAATTAAGGTTTGGGAACCTCCCCACCTAGATTTCAGAGGATCTATAGAGACACCTGGATGTCCAAGCAGAAGTTTGCTGTAGGGGAGTGACCCTCATGGAGAGCCTTTGCTAGGGCAGTGTGGAGGGGAAATGTGGAATTGAAGCCCCCACACAGAGTCTCCACTGGGGCACTGCCTAGTGGAGCTGTGAGAAGAGGGCCACTATCCTCCAGACCCCAGAATGGTAGATCCACCAACAGCTTGCATGATGTGCCTGGAAAAGCTGCAGACACCCAATGCCAGCCTGTGAAAGCAGGAGGAGTCTATACCCTGCAAAGTCACAGGGGTGGAGCTGCCTAAGACCATGGAAACCCACCTCTTGCATCGGTGTGACCTGGATGTAAGATGTGGCGTCAAAGGAGATAATTTTGGAGCTTTAAGATTTGACTGACTCACTGGATTTCAGACTTGTATGGGGCCTGCAGCCCCTTTCTTTTTCCCAGTTTCCCCGATTTGGAACAGCTGTATTTACCAAATGCCTGTATCCCCATTGTATCTAGGAAGTAACTAACTTGCTTTTGATTTTTCAGGCTCATAGGTGGAAGGAACTTTCTTTCTCTTGGATGAGACTTTGTACTATGGACTTTCGCGTTAATGCTGAAATGAGTTAAGACTTTGCTGAACTGCTGGGAAGGGGTGATTGGTTTTGAAATGTGAGTATATGAGATTTGGGAGGGACCAGGATGGTATGATATGCTTTGGCTGTGTCACCACCCAAATTTCATCTCGATTTGTAGCTCCCACAATTCCCGTAAGTCATGGGAGGGACCTCATGGGAAGTGTTTGAATCATGGGGACAGGTCTTTCCTGGGCTGTTCTCGTGATAGTGAATGAATCTCACAAGATTGGATAGTTTTATTAAGGGGAAGTTTCCCTGCACAAATTCTCTCTTGCATGCCACCATGTAAGATGTGCCTTTCATCTTTTGCCATGATTGTGAGGCCTCCTCAGCTACATGGAACTGAATCCATTAAACCTCCTTTTCTTTATACATTACCCTATCTCAGGTATGTCCTTATCAGCAATGTGAAAATGGACTAATGCACCTCTCCTCCTTGATTTTTTGTAATAGTTTCAGGAGGATTGGTACCAGTTGTTTTTGTACATCTGGTAGAATTTGACTCTGAATCCATCTGGTGCAGGGCTTTTTTTGGTTGGTATGTTTTTTTTATCATGGATTCAATTTCAGAGCCCAACATTACTCTACTTAGGATTTCTAATCTCTTTCTGATTCAATCTTGGGAGATTGTTTATTTCCAGGAATTTATGCATTTCCTCTAGATTTTCTAATTTGTGTGCATAAAGTTGTTTATAGTATTCTCTGAGGGTCTTTTGTATTTCTGTGGAACCAGTTGTAATGTCATCTTTGTCATTTCTGATTGTACTTATTTGAATCTTCCCTTTTTTTCCTTTGTTAATTTAGCTAGCAATCTATCAATCTTGTTTATTTTTTCAAGAAAACCCAACTTGGTTTCATTGATCCTTTGTGTATATTTTTGCATCACAATTTCATAAAGTTTTTCACTAATTTAGGTTACTTGTTTTCTTTTGCTTGCTTTGGGATTGGTTTGTTCTCTTTTTTCCTCTGGTTTCTTTAGGTCTAAAGTTAGACTTTTAATTTCAGATCTTTCTAACTTTTTGTTGTTTTGGTTATTAATTGTGGATAGTTTGTAAATATTTTCTCCCATTTTGTGGGTTGCCTTTTCACTTTGGTGATTGTTTCCTTTGCTGTGCAGAAGTTTTTTTAATGTGATGTGATCCTATTAGTTCATTTTTGTTTTGGTTGCCTGTGCTTTTGGGGTATTACTCAATAAATCTTTCCCCAGTCTAATGTCATGGAGAGTTTCCCCAATTTTTTGGAGCAATTTCCTAGTTTGAGGTCTTAGATTTAAGTGTTTAATTCATTTTGATTTTATTTTTGTATATGGCAAGAGATAGGGGCCTAAATTCATTCTTCTGTATGTGGATATCCAGTTTCCCCAGAACCACTTATTGAAGAGAGTGTCTTCTCTCCAGTGTGTGTTCTTGGCACCTTTGTTGAAAATGAGTTCACTGTGTAAGTGTGGGGATTTATTTCTGGGTTCTCTATTCTGTTCCATTGGCCTATGTGTCTTTTTTTATGCCAGTACTATGTCATTTTGGTTACTCTGTAGTATAATGTGAAGTCAGGTAATGTGATTCTTCCAGTTTTGTTCTTGTTTGCTTAGAATACTTTTGGCTACTCTAGGTCTTTGTAGCTCCATATAAATTTTAGAATTTTTTTTTTCTATTTCTGTGAAGAATGTCATTGATTTTTTAATAGGGATTGCATTGAATCTGTAGATTGCTTTGGGGAATATAGACATTTTAACAACATTAAATGTTCCAATCCATGCACATGAAGTATCTTTCCATTTTTTGGTGTCCTCTTCAATTTCTTGCATCAATGTTTTATTGTTTTAATGGTTTTTATTGTAGAGATCTATTACTTCTTTAATTCCTGGTACTTTATTTTATTTGTAGCTTTTGTAAATGGGATTAATTTCCTGATTTCCATTTCAAATTGTTCACTGTTGGCATGTAGAAATACTACTGATTTTTGTTTGTTCATTTTGTATCCTGTAACTTTACGTTTGTTTATCAGTTCTAAGAGATTTTTTTGCTTGGAGTCCTTTGTTTTTTCCAAATATGAGATTATATCATCTGCAAAAAAGGATGATTTTACTTCTTCCTTTCCAATTTGAATAACCTCTATTTATATCTCTTGTCTCATTGCTCTAGCTGAGGCTTCCAATATTATGTTGAATAATAGTGGTGAGAAAGTGAGTACCCTTGTTGTTTTACAGAACTTAGAGGAAAGGTTTTTAGTTTTTCCCTGTTCAGTATGATACTAGCTATGAGACTATTATATATGGGATTTACTATGTTGAGGTATGTTCCTTCTAAACCTAGTTTTTTACAGTTTTTATCATGAAGGAAGTTAAACTTTATCAGGTGATTTTTCAACATCAATTGAAATGAACATATGGTTTTTCTTCTTTATTCTGCTGATATGATTTATCACATTGATTGATTTGCATAAGTTGTACAATCCTTGAATCCCTGCGATAAATTCCACTTGGTCATGATGGCTAATCTTTTTAATGTGTTGTTGAATTCAATTTGCTCATGTTTTGTTGAGGATTTTTGCATCAATATTCATAGGTGATATTGATCTGTAGTTTTTTTTTTTTATATGTCTTTGGTTTTGGTATCAGGGTAATACTGGCCTTGTAAAATGAGTTTGGCAGTATCATCTCTTCTGTCTTTCAGAATAGTTTCAGTATAATTGGTATTAATTCTTCTTTAAATGTTTGGTAAAATTCAGTGTGAAGTCATAGGGTATTGAACTTTTGTGCTGGTAGAATTTTTGTTATGGTTTTGATCTTATTGCTTGTTATTGGTCTGTTCAGGTTTTGAATTTCTTCATTGTTCAATCTTGGTAGGTTGTATATGTTTGGGAATTTATTCATTTCTTCTAGACTTTCTAGTTTATTAGCACATAATTGCTCATAATAGCCACTGATGAGTCGTTGAATTTCTGCAGTATCACTTGCAATGTCTCCTTTTTCATCTCTGATTTTGGTCTTCTCTCTTATTTTCTTGGTTAATCTGGCTAAAATTTGTCAGTTTTATATTTTAAGAATCAACTTTTCATTTTATTGATGTTTTATATTGTTTTATTCATTTCAATTTATCTTGGCTCTGATCTTTATTATTTCTTTTCTTCCACCAATTTTGGGTTTAGATGGCTCTTATCTTTGTAGTTCTTTAAAATGCATTGTTAGGTTGTTTATTTGAAGTTTTCCCTCCTTTTTGATGTAGGCACTTTTAACTCTAAACTTTTCTCCTTGTACTGCTTTCATTGTCTCCCATAGGTTTTGGTATATCATGTTTTTATTATCATTTATTTCAATAAATTTTTCAATTTCGTTTTTAATTTCTTCATTGACCCACTGGTCTTCCAGGAGTATATTGTATCATTTCCATGTGTTTGTTTAGTTTCCAAAATGCTTCATTATTGATTGCTCATTTTATTCTGTTGTGGTTAGAGAAGATGCTTGCTATTATTTCAATTTTTAAAAATGTTTTGAGACTTGTTTTTTAACCTAACGTGTAGTCTACCTTTGAGAATGATCCATGTGCTGAGGAAAAGAATGTATATTCTGCAGCCATTGGATGAAATGTTAGTAAATATATTTTAGGTTTATTTGGTCTGTAGCGAAGATTATGTCTGATGTTTCTTAGTTAATTTTGTGTCTGGATAATCTCTCCATGCTGAAAGTGGAGTGTTAAAGTCTCCAGCTATTCTTGCTATGGTCTCTACATCTTTTTTTAGTTCTAATAATATTTGCTTTATATTTCTGGGTGCTTCAGTATTGTATGCATATATGTTTACCATTGTTATATCCTCTTGCTGGATCGATCCTTTAATCATTATATAATGATCTTGTTTGTTTCTTTTTGTAGTTTTTATCTTGAAATCTATTTTGCCTAATATAAATATAGCTACTCTTGATCTTTTCTGATTTCCATTGTCATGGAATATCTTTTTCCATCCCTTTATTTTCAGTCTTTGTATGTCTCTGTAGGTGAAATGTCTTTCTTGTAGGCAACAGATCATTGGATCTTGCTTTTTAAATCCATTTAACCATTCCATGTCTTTTGATTAGAGAGTTCATTTACATTCAATGTTATTATTGATAAGTACTTACCCCTGCCATTTTGTTATTTGTTTTCTGGTTGTTTTGTGGTCTGTCTTCCTTCTTTCCTTCCTGTCTTCCTTTTAGTGAAGGTGATTTTCTCAAATGTTTTGATTTAATTTCCTTTTTATTTTATTTTATTTTTTGAACTGGAGTCTTGCTCTGTCACCCAGGCTGGAGTGTACTGGCATGATCTCAGCTCACTGCAACCTCTGCCTCCCAGGTTCAAGCAATTCTCATGTCTCAGCCTCCCAAGTAGCTGGAATTACAGGTATGCACCACCATGCCTGGCTAAGTTTTGTATTTTCAGTAGTGATGGGGTTTGCCATGTTGGCCAGGCTGGTCTCAAACTCCTGACCTCAGGTGATCTGCCCACCTTGACCTCCCAAAGTGCTGGGTTACCGGTGTAAGTGACAACACCTGGCCTGCTTTGTGTGTGTGTGTGTGTGTGTGTGTGTGTGTGTGTGTGTGTATCTGTTGGATGTTTTTGAGTTGAGGTTACCATGAAAATTGCAAATACTATCTTATAACATTATTTTAACCTGATTACAACCTAATACTGCTTGCATATACAAATCAATTAACTAAAAAGCAAAAAGGAAACTCATAAAAACTCTGTTTTAACCTCATTTGCCTGCTTTTTTACTTTTTGTTGCTCCTCTTTATGCATTATTGTACTACATCTTGAAAAGTTGTTGTCATTATTATTTTGATTGGTTCATCTTTTATTCTTTCTACTTAAGATGAGTCATTTACAAACCACAGTAACAGTGTTATAATATTCTGTGTTGTTCTGTGTACTTACTCTTACCATTGAGTTTTGTACTTTCAGATGATGCTTTATTGTTTATTAACATCCTTTTCTTTCTGATTGAAGTGCTCCTTTTAGCATTTCTTATAGGACATGTCTGGTATTGAAGAAATCACTCAGCTTTTCTTTGTCTTGGAAAATCTTATTCCTCCTTCATGTTTGAAGAATAGTTTCACCAGTATACTATTTAAAGCTATTTTTTTCCCCTTCAACACTTCAAATATGCCATGCCACTGTCTCCTGGTCTGCAATGTTTCCACTGAAAAGTCTGCTGCCAGACATATTGGAGCTCCATTGTATGTTGTTTCTTTTTTCTTCCTGCTTTTAAGATCCTTTCTTTATCCTTGAAATTTGAGGGTTTATTTATTAAATGGCTTGATATAGTCTTCTTTGGATTAAATCTGCTTGGTCTTCTGTAAGTTTTGTGAACTTGGATATTGACATATTTCTCTAGGTTTGGGAAGCTCTCTGTTATTATCCCTTTGAATAAACTTTCTACTCCTTTCTCTTTCTCTACTTCCTCTGTAAGGCCAATAACTCTTAGATTTGCCCTTTTCATGGTATCTTTTAAATCCTGTGGGGATAACTTTAGGTTTCTAAAAAACTTGCAGAAATAGTGTAGAAGGTTCCCATAGATCCCTGAGTGAGTTTCACTTTTCCCTAATGTTATTGTCTTACCATAAGATGATACATCTTACATTTGTCAAAACTAGGCATCCCATACTGGTATGTTACAGTTAACTATGCTGAAAACATCATTCAGCTTTCACCCATTTTTCCCATGAATGTCTGTCTTCTATTCTAAAATCATATCCAGGCCCCCACATTGCATTTAGTCATTATATCTCCTTCATATCCAAATTATGGCCATCTTATTTTTTATTAAACATCTCAAGTAATGATAGACTCAGTATCTATACATTTGGAAAACCAAAAATTTTTTAAAGTTTTTTTGCATTATTGCTTCCACCAAAATGACATTAAAAATTGGTCACTAGAAAACATAAGGGAGTCATTTTGGTATTTTCTGTATAAAACATAACCCAACCAATTATTTCATATATTCAAACTCATCCATTATTTTGTATAAACCATAACTGACCATTATTTCATAACTATCAGTTTAAAACAGGAAATACAATTAAAGATATATAAAAATGCAAAATATGAGAAAAGCAATCCCTGTTTTTATTATAGTTTTGTTTTTGGTCATTTACATTAGGTATATCTCCTAATGCTATCCCTCCCCACTCCCCCCACCCTATGGCAGGCCCTGGTGTGTGATGTTCCCCACCCTGTGTAAGTGTTCTCATTGTTTAATTCCCACCTATGAGTGAGAACATGCAGTGTTTGGTTTTTTGTCCTTGCGATAGTTTGCTGAGTGTCTCAGATTTTCTTAGTAATTTATTTTTCATTAGTCATCCAAGAATGCTCCTAAATATTTTTAAATTATTTATTTTTTTGTGTGTAATTCAGTGATGAAATAAATTTTATTCATTTACTTAAATATATTTTTTCATAGATTAGAAGATGATATACATCCACAGGATAACATTTAGAAGAAGACTATCATTCACTCCACAGTCTTTACTAAACACTGACAATGAGCCATGTAGTATGCTAAGTGATGGAGGAGAATTGAAAGGCAAATAGGCCCTTTATGAATGAGTCTATTTGAGAAGACCCATGTTAAATAAGATAAAACAAATGATCTGTGTATCTATTTAAGCAAAAGCTGTAGAAATAAAATATAAGAAGAAATACAAAATTCTCCAATAATTATACAAGCCTTAAATGACCAACTTTATACTAACTAATTTTTATGCTTTTTAAAATTTTCTCCTATGAATTTATTTTCTGTGTAAAAGGGATGGTATCCATGCCTTGCCAAACTAGTATCACATAGTTATATGTATATTCTAGGTATTTCACTTTAAAGAAGAGTACTTTCCCATTATAAATAAGATTTTAAATATGAATCTTATAAGAAGCATAGTATTTTATTCTACAGAAACAACTTAATTTATGAAAATATTTCTTATTGTTGAAATTAGGATATTAAAAAAATAAAGCTATAATCTTTAGCATATGAATTTTGTTTCAATTCTGCTTATTGCTTTAGTATAAAAAACTTTTACTTGTATTTCCCTAATGATTAGTTGTGTTGAACATTTTTTCATATACCTGTTGGTCATCTGCATGTCTTTTTTTTTTTTTCAGAAATGTCTATTGAAATCCTTTGCCTACTTTTTAATGGGATTATTATTATTATTATCATTATTATTTACTTTGCTCTTGACTTGTTTGAGTTCCTTGTATATTCTGGATAGTAGTTTCTTGGTTAGATGAATAATTTGCAAATATTTTCTCCCCTTTTACAGGTTGTCTTTTACTCTTTTGACTTTTCCCTTGCTATGCAGGAGCTTTTTAGTTTAATACAGTCCCATTGGTTTATTTCTTTTTTTAAGTTGCCTGTGCTTTCAAAGTCTTAGCCACAAAATCTTTGCCTAGACTAATGTACTGGCACATTTTTCCTGTGTGTGATAAGTACCATCTCTAATAAACCCACAGCCAATATCTTTTTTATTCATTTATTTTATTTTTTTATTATTATACTTTAAGTTCTAGGGTACATGTGCATAATGTGCAGGTTTGTTACATATGTATACTTGTGCCATGTTGGTGAGCTGCACCCATCAACTCGTCAGCACCCATCAACTCATCGTTTACATCAGGTATAACTCCCAATGCAATCCCTCCCCCATCCTCCCTCACCATAATAGGCCCCGGTGTGTGATGTTCCCCTTCCCAAGTCCAAGTGATCTCATTGTTCAGTTCCCACCTATGAGTGAGAACATGCGGTGTTTGGTTTTCTGTTCTTGCGATAGTTCGCTGAGAATGATGGTTTCCAGCTTCATCCATGTCCCTACGAAGGACACAAACTCATCCCTTTTTATGGCTGCATAGTATTCCATGGTGTATATGTGCCACATTTTCTTAATCCAGTCTGTCACTGATGACAATTTGGGTTGATTCCAAGTCTTTGCTATTGTGAATAGTGCCGCAATGAACATACGTGTGCATGTGTCTTTACAGCAGCATGATTTATAATCCTTTGGGTATATACCCAGTAATGGGATGGCTGGGTCATATGGTACTTCTAGTTCTAGATCCTTGAGGAATCTCCATACTGTTTTCCATAATAGTTGAACTAGTTTACAATCCCACCAACAGTGTAAAAGTGTTCCTATTTCTCCACATCCTCTCCAGCACCTGTTGTTTCCTGACTTTTTAATGATTGCCATTCTAACTGGTGTGAGATGGTATCTCATTGTGGTTTTGATTTGCATTTCTCTTATGGCCAGTGATGACGAACATTTTTTCATGTGTCTGTTGGCACAGCCAATATCTTACTGAATAGGTAGAAGTTGGAAGCATTTCTCCCAAGAACTGGAATAAGACAAGGATGCCCACTGCTACCATTACTACTCAACACAGTACTATAAGTCCTAGCCAGAGCAATCAGGCAAGATAAAGAAATAACAGACTTCCACCAGGAAAAGTGGAATTCTAATTGTCTCTTTATCTAAATCTTTTTATCAGAACTATATGTAATACATATGTAACAAAATTTAAGGCTATATTTACATTAAGTTTCTAAAACAAATTTATCATTAATTATGTAAACAAATATTTATTAAGAATCTTTTTCATGCCAAACATGCATCTAGGTTCTGAGAATACAAAAGAGGAAAAAACAAAGAAAAGTCACTGTTCACATGAATGACGTTTAGTGGAAAGACACATAGTGAATGAGTAAATTACATACATAGTACTTGACTATAAATAATCATAACAAAGCAGGAAAGGATATTTTGCAGTGTCAAATGGCATGTTTAAATAAACTAGTCAGGAAAGCCTTGGCTGATCCTTGTTTCTTTCCAGTTCTGCTTTGGTAATCAAATAATCTAAAATCTCACTTTCTCTGCTGGGCATGGTGGCTCAACGCCTGTATTCCCAACACTTTGGGAGGCTGAGGTGGGAAGGTTACTTGAGGCCAAGAGTTTGAGACCAGCCTGGCTAACATGGTGAAACCTGTCTCTACTAAAAATACAAAAATTAGCCAGGAGTGGTGGCGGACACGTGTAATCCCAGTTACTCAGGAGGCTGAGGCAGGAGAATCGCTTGAACCTGAGAGATGGAGGTTGCAGTGAGCCTAGATGGCATCACTGCATTCCATCCTGGGTGACAGAGTGAGACTTTGTCTCAAAATAAAATAAAATAAAATAAAATCTCATATTCTCTTTGATAACTGAAATTCTCTTTATTTACTGTTATAACATGGCTTCTTGACAATCTAATTACTAATGAATTGCATTATAAATTGATGGGGCTGTACCTTCTGATATAAGAAATTTTTTAAGTGTACTGGTTCAGTAGGTTGTAGAAATACAAAATATTGTTAACCTTATGTCTTTTTTCTTGTGGTTTCTTAATGAAAACTAGGACAAGAATAAGAAAAATCAAGGTCGGGAAAGTTATTCCCTTTACAATTTCAGAAACAAATAGACAGCAGAGAATTCTGCTGAAACCTAGGTACCCATTGAAATAAAACTATTAAAAAAAGCTAATGTTAGTTGCTTAAATTTAAATCTTCTATAATAGCCTTAAAACATATATAGATTACATGCAAAAATAAAAATGAAAACAGACAAATTTGTGCCTTTAGCATGACTAGGGGTCAGAAAATACCAAAACTTCAAATTATTGTAAATTAAAAAAAAAAAAAAAAAAAACTTACAGTGGAGTTATTCCTAGATCCCATCTCTATCGTTTCATGGTGTGCTAGGAGTTTCAGTTAAACTGGCAACTACCTCAGAAAGAGCAAGACCACACCAATTGTGAAAATGTAAAAAGGAGTTCCAAAAGGATCAGATTGCTGGGTAGAAGGAAAGTGTGTTCTGGACTTGAAGAGCTAGTCTTGGAACACCAAACTTCTGAGGAGAAGAGGGTAAAACGTAAGAAAGGAAAAAGCACTTTTAAAACCTGCTCAGTAAATGAGGGAAAGAAGCAAGTGTGTGTATGTGTTGAAGAGAGGTGTTAGAATAATCCTAGACAAAATGACATCCAAAAAACAAAACAAAAGAAACTTCTCTCCTCCAAATCATTCATTTACGAAAATGCATTGCAATATTTTGACAGAAGAGGACACTCTTGACTTAGGAATCCAGTACGGCGCTCCAACTATCATTCCAGTCCACAAAAAGCATTTTTTGTCTATTAATATACAAAGATACTATGGAAAGAACACAGAAAATGAGAATTAAAACATTCAAACTGATTTTTTAAATGCCCCATGAAGAACAATCATGAAACACAGAAAAATATGATGCAACACTTCAAACTGATTTAAATATCCTAACAACAAATAAAAGTTGAACTAGTGTACCAAAAATCCACAAGTTAGAAAACAAACTGTATAAAGCAGGAAGAAATGCAACAGTTCTTTTGTTTTCCCATTTTCACTCACCTATTGTTATTGGGACTTTTTCATCTAAATTACAGACTTTATAGCTAAAAGCTTCTTCCTAGGAAGATCCTATATTTTAGAAACTTTCAGTATCGATTTTCCTTATATAAATCTTTATCAAATTCACTTATCATCAAGCTAACTTTTCTCTGGAATCATACAATGATAAATTATTTCCTGCCGCAATAAATTTTTACTTCCTGGATTTTAATTATTTCTGTCATATGAAATGATGTATTAGAGTCCTGTAACCACTAAATCCTTTCTAGTTTATTTTCTTTATATACATTTTCACAGAAACCCTGGAATCTGGATAACCTATTGTGTAATTTATGCTAGAATAACCTTCTATAAAGTGTTTTAAGCACTATTTGTCTGACAATTATAAGCCAAGACTCAGAAAAAAATGTATCAATGAAACAGAAAATGTCCCAACTCAGATGGTCAAAATCATCTATGACTTGGAAAGTAAAAGCAGGAACTAAGACTGTGGCCATGAGCATTGAGGAACTAAATTCCTAGTGTTTAAGTCCTGAAAGAATAAAGTTTCAGCTACTAAGTGTTCTGTTCCTATAGCTTTGATAATTAATCATGGAATTTTCATTTTTTTAGATGACTGTAATTCTCTGACTTTGCTTAAAAAAAATTAATTCTCTCAATTTAATCACGGATTATTCGAAAGAGATGACAGTTGTATATATCTGTGGTTTCTGTCACAAGAAAATCACTTCTTAGGAGAATTTTCTGTACATAACCAAGTTTAGAAATGCAAAAAATAATTTTAATTTATTTTTGTTTTATTTTCCTATAATATTGATTACAAAAGATAGGAATCCAGTATGGATGCAGCTGAAGGCCAAAATCCTAAGTGAATTAATGCAGAAACAGTGTATCAAACATTGCATGTTCTCACTTATAAATGGGAGTTAGACATTTGGTACACAACTATATAAACCTGGAAACAATAGATATTGGGGACTGTTAGGGGGTGGGAGAGAGGCTGGCATGGCACCCAAAACTACCTATTGGATACTATGCTTACTTCCTGGGTGATGGGATCATCTTTATCCCAAACCTTAGTATTACACATATACCCGTGTCACACACTGTCATGTGTCCTCTGAATCCAAAATAAAAGTTGAAAAAAATATGAATTAACAAAATCAAACATTAGATTTTAATTTTTATATATTACATGCCTTTCACAAAGACTTCTATTTTTCTTCACAATGCTTAAAAGTTATGGCTGTAAGAAAAAAAAAAGAAATACCTATATTGTATCTTAAATATCATTTTGTGCTTTTCTATCTGTGGTGCAGAATGAATAGATGCTCTGGGAAATGACATCAATTCCATATCATTTATTTATGCACTGAACTCACATGTATTGGGTTAACATATGTGGCCAGTTGCTGTGTTAGCCCCAGGGTTACAAAAGTTAAGTAAGCATGGTCCATTAAGGTAGTTACAATGCATACGGGAGCAAGTCACAGAAGTCAGAGTTCCAACACAAAGCTAGGTAAGCCTGGACTATGTGATAGGAGTATGTAAGATGGACCTTATTCAAAATTTTAGGCTGCCCAGTGTTTGCACATTTGAAAATCGTTTTCTGGGATGTTTAATATTGAATCGAATAAAAAAATGAAAAAAAGATTTTGTACAAGGCAGCACGTTCAAAGATATACTATTTTCTAGTCAATATTTTTCTTATGCTCCAGCAAGCTACAACAACAAATATTTCTCGGCTCCCAGGGGCTATGAAGAATTTCAAAAGGAGGTGGTATAACTTCTGTGCTTAGAAAGCACTTACAAGTTAAATATGAGTGATAAAGTTGAAGGTATATAAAAACTTAGTATAACAATAGTAAGTAGAAAAATGACTGTGTATGAGTGGTTGAGTGTGTGCGATGGATGTTTCTGCTCATGACTGTAGGGAAACAGCAAGCCCCAGTGCTGCCAAGACTGTGGTGGAAACTCTGTGGGTTCTAGGGGCGGTGTGTAGCTCAGCCCATGACATCAGTATGGTTCAGTGTGCTATTTACTGACTATTTGGCTGGAACAATCTCCTGAATTTTATGTGAACTGCTTAGTGGAAAGTTTTAAAATCAAGCAATATCTGTAAATGTATTTCTTGACAAGAGAAATATACGAAAAGGATAAAGTGGGGAACTTTTCTGGGCAGTGAGGTGAATAAAACACTGGTAGAGAAAATGAGACTGACCTAAAGATATTGACAAATACATTAGAAATGAGGAAGGGAGAAGATGAAGTTCTCATACTTGCCAGCATACAAAATTTGATCATTCACACATTATGTGAAGGGAAATCTGAAAGTTTAGGAATTGTACTGATACAGCTTACTAAAATTACAATCAGCTTTTTATTAGAAATGTTATTAACACACATAACTTCATAGCTCACTATTGATTACATTTACAAGAACAGTAATACAAACATAGAATTTATTGATATAAAATAAATTTGCTAGCAAAAAATTTAAATCTATAATTGTGAGTCAATGACTGGAAATAACTTTACAAATCTATTACAAATATTAAATATTTTATTATACTGAAGAAATATGTTTCCTAAAAAAGTATTTAATTAAACGTATGAGGTCTGATTATATATACATTGTGGAATTTCATGTGTACAAAATTTTATGTTTCCACACTGGTTTAGGAAATAATATTACACATTTTTTTCATTGAAAGAATAATTTGTTTTTCATCTTTTTTTTCTCCTTGAAAGTGATCTGTTTTAAAAGTAATTTATCTTAATATTTCAGTTATAGAACCAAAGAATTATGCTTTACAAACTTAAAATTTCCTCTACACAGTGGTAAGATTTGTGGGGATCTGATTAGACATTGTATGAAATAACATGTTTAGTGTTTAGTTGGGTGTCTTTGTGTTCCATTTTCGATAAGTAGATTTGTGAAAATTCCTCCAGCCTGAGAGAAGTGAGTATCTTTGGTGTATCAGTCACAAAATCAACTACCCACTCATTGAGAAAGAAAAGGAGAGATACCAGGTTAAATTTAGAAAAGCTATGGCTGGTAAGGTGTTCTTAAATATGTGGCTTAAAATTCTAGAAAACCCTGAGTCAGGATTGCAGAAATTGACATTTCGATCCTGAGGTGTGCACAAACTTGGTAAGTTTGAAGAAAACCCTTGGAATTTTAAAAGAATAATAATAACTTTAAATCTTTGATTGTGTCAGTGATACAGTGAATTTTGCAAAGATGTAAAACATCATAAAAGAATGGGTATGTTTTATAAATTCAGAATAAAAATGCAAAGCATTTTTTCTTTGAGACAGAGTCTCTGTTGCCCAGGCTGGAGTGCAACGGTGTGATCTCGGATCACTGCAACCTCCACCTCCCGGGTTCAAGCGATTCTCCTGCCTTAGCCTCCCTAATAGCTGGGACTTCAAGTGTGTGCCAGCACTCCTGGCTAATTTTTTTGTATTTTTTTTTAAGTAGAGATGGGGTTTCACCGTGTTAGCCAGGATGGTCTCAATCTCTTGACTTCGTTATGTGCCCGCCTCAGCCTCCCAGTGTGCTGGGATTACAGGCGTGAGCCACTGTGCCCAACACAAAGCATCCTTTTCTCCCCTAGATAAAGGGTAAATTTTTGCTTAGCTTTGAATTATATTGTTAGAACCTAGTAAAGTGAAAAGTTTAGTTCTGGAAACACCATTCAATTTGAGCTCTGTTAATATTTCAATTAGATTTAGTCTCATTGTTAGGATATTTACTTGATGCTTATTTGAATGGGGAAAATTCTATTTATGGAAATACATTTTATTATAGGACTTACAATGTATAGACATAATACAAATTATATTAATCTGCATGCTGGTATTCCAAAGAGCTTATGGGGAATTTTCTGTTTGCTATTTTCCTTCAGGAACTATTTCAGGAATCCTAGCCAGGTTTAAATTACTATATCTGTGAAAATAATGTGAACATTGATATACATATTTAATTTAATTTATAATGATGTATTTAGTAGATTCTAACTCAGATGTTTTTTTTTTATTCTGAGACAGACTTAGGAAACAAGTCTGTCTTTTCTAAAAGCACAGCTTCTGACGAGAATAGATCCCAGACTAAATTCAATACAATTTTCAAATGTTTACCCAGAGACTTGAAGATTAACTCTGTTTTTGTCAGACTCAGCCTACTAATGTGTTTTATGTATGGCAGAGTGGGCCCATGACTATTTTTCAAGCAGTTGAAATTGTCGAATCTTTTTCCTTTCTAGAAGGTATAAAATAAGAAAGCTATTATTCTATTCCTTCTGCTATCAAAATTCAATAGTGAGATGTTACTGTCCGTACCCCAGCAGTAAGTGTTGAATATTGGATGTTGAGAATTATCCATAATGGGATACTGTAGGCAGTGGACAGTCTCTTGTCTTTGAAGGGTTATCCCATGGTCCATGACACATTGGGAATATAAAAGAATCAAATGTATCCATAATGTATCATTCACAAGGTCTAAAATTTGAATAGAAATTACTAGAAAGGCTTGTTGATAAACGAGAAAATGGGACTATATTAATTTCCCATGGCTGCTGCAACAAACTTGACAGCTTTAAGTAACATAAGTTGATCGTTTCACAATTCTGGAGGCCACATGTACAAAGCAAGTATCACTGGACTGAAATAAAGGTGTCTTCAGGTCCATGATCCTTCCAGAAGCTCCAGGGTAGAATTCATTTGGATATGGTTTGGATGTGTGTCCCCTCCAAATCTCATGTTGAAATGTGATCCCCAAGGCTGCAGGTGACAGCCTCGTGGGAGGTGTTTGTTGGGTCATGGTGGCAGATCCCTCGTGAACTTCTTGGTGCCCTCCTCTCGGTAATGACTTGGTTGTCACTCTTGAGTTTATGCCAGATAATGCTTGTTTCAGAGTGTGGCACCTCCCTCTTCTCTCTCTCCTCTATTGCCATGTGATGTGCCTGCTCCTCCTTCACTTCCGCCCATAAGCGAAAGCTCCCTGAGGTCCACAACAGAAGCAGATACTGATGTCTTGCTTCCTGTCCAGCTGCAGAACCAACCATGAGCCAAAGTAAACCTCTTTTCTTTGTAAATTATCCAGTCTCAGGTATTCCTTTATAGCAACACTAAAGGATTAACTCACACTTCTTGCTTCTTTCAGCTTATGATGGCTGTTGGTATTCTCTGACTTGTGGATACATTGCTTTAATTTTCAAGGCCAACATCTTCAAATCACTCTCTATTCCATCTTTGCATTTTCTGCTCTGTATATCAGTGTACAACTTCCCTATGCCTCCTGTTTGGATAATCCAGAGTAAGATAATCCAGATAACTCATAAAATGAAATAACCCATTTTAAGATCATTAAGTGACTTACATCTTTGCCTTGTTCCTTAATTTTAGAGGAAAGGCCTTCAATATGTTACCATTGAATATGATGTTAGTTGTGGGCTTATCATACATGACTTTTAACATGTTGAGGTAATTTCCTAGTTTACTGAGTTCTTTTATCATGAAAGGGTGTTAAATTTTTATCAATGCTTTTCTGTGTCTGTACTGAGAAAATCATGTGATTTGTTTCTTTCATTCTGTTAATCTGGTTGATTACATGAATTGATTTTCATATGTTGTACCATTATTGTATTCCAGAAATTAATACCTCCTGATAACAGTGTCCAATTCTTTAAATATGCTATTGAATTCTGTTTTGTAATATTGTGTCACAGATGTTTACATTAATATTCATCATGGGTAGTTTTCTTTCCTGTATTGTTGTTTGGTTTGGGGATCCGGGTAAAGCCAGCCTCTTAAAATGAGTTGGCAAATGTTTCCCACTCATCAATTATTTGGAGGTTTGTGAAGGATTGATGATAGACAGTGGAAACTTGGAAAGGTGATGGGGTGGGAGGGGGTGAATGATGCAAAATTACTTAATGGGAACAATGTGTATTATTTGGGTGGTAAGTAGCATAAAAGCCCTGATTTTACTACTGCATAATCTATGCATGTAGCAAAATTCATTTGTACCACATAATTTGATACAAATAAAAATAATTCTTCTTAAGCCTTTCAGAGAGTTCTTCAATGAAACCATCTGGTCCTGGACTTTTCTTTGTTAGGAGGCTTTTAACTACACAATTAGTCACCTTACTAGTTATAGGTCTGTTTAGTTTAATTTCTTCATGACTCAGACTTGGCTAGTCACATGTTTCTATGAATTTTTCAACTTCTTTGAGATTATCCGATTTGTTGGTGTATAATTGTTCATTTTACCCTCTTAAAATCCTTTTTATTTTTGTGGCATCAATTGTAATAACTCCTTTTTTACTTCTGATTATTGCTTGAGTCTTCTCTTTTGTTTCCTAGTTACTTTAGATGAGAGTTTATTAGTTCTATTGTTCTTTTAAAATCTGAATTTCATTGACTTTTTTCTAATTCTCTTATGTTAATCATTTTATTTATTTCTGCTATAATCTTTGTCATTTTCTTCCTTCTAATTTGAGTTTATTTGTTCTTTCTTTTCTCATTCCTTAAGGTATAAAGTTAGGGTGTTGATTTGAGATACTTTTTCTTTTTTTAATTTAGGAATTTATCATTTTAAACTTCCCTCCTAGTTACTGATTTTGCTGCATCCCATAATTGTTGACATGATTTAACTCGTTTTCACTTATCTCAAGGTATTTTCTAATTTCTCTTGTGATTCTCTTTGACTCATTAGTGGTTCAAGTCTGTTGTTTGAATTCCACATATTTGTGAATTTTCCAATTTATTTTGCTATTAATTTCTAGTGTTGTTCCACTGTGGTCAGAAAATATACTTGATATGAATTACAACTTTTAAAATGTGTTAACACTTTTGTCACCTAATATGTGATATATCCTGGAGAATGTTCTGTGTGCACTTGAGAGGAATGAGTATTTTGCTCTTGTTGATTAGAGTGTTCTGTATATATCTGTTAGGTTCAATTGGACTATAGTGTTGTTGGAGTCTTCTGTTTTCTTATTGATCTCCCATGTGGTTTTTCTACCAATTATTGAAAGTGATATATTAAAATTTCCCATTATTGTGATACTGTATATTTCTCCCTTCATTTATTTTAATATTCCCTTCATATATTTGGGTGCTGTAATGTATGTTTATAATTGTTATGTCCACCTGGTCATCTAATCCTTTATCATTATAACTTAACATTTATTTTATCTGATGTAAATATGGCCATCCCTTTTTCTTTTGGTTCCTATTTGCGTGGAATTTCTTTTTCAATCCTTTCATTTTCAGACTGTGTGGCCTTACATCGAAAGTGTTTCTGTTGTAGACAGAATATAGTTAGATCTGCCTTTTTACTCATTCAGCCATGCTGGATCTTTTTATTGAATAATTTAATCCACTTATACTTAATTATATGAAAGGATTTACTATTGCCATCTCCTTCACCACTTTTTGTATTTCTTTTTTTTTTTTTTTTTTTGAGACGGAGTCTTGCTCTGTTGCCCAGGCTGGAGTGCGGTGGCGAGATCTCGGCTCACTGCAAGCTCCGCCTCCCGGGTTTACGCCATTCTCCTGCCTCAGCCTCCGGAGTAGCTGGGACTACAGGCGCCCGCCACCTCGCCCAGCTAGCTTTTTGTATTTTTTTAGTAGAGACGGAGTTTCACCGGGTTAGCCAGGATGGTCTCGATCTCCTGACCTCGTGATCCGCCCGCCTCCGCCTCCCAAAGTTCTGGGATTACAGGCTTGAGCCACCGCGCCCGGCCGACTTTTTATATTTCTTGTAATCATTTTGTTTCCTTTTTCCTCTTTGTTTCCCTTTTTTTGTGGGGGTGCTGGGAACAGGGTCTCACTCTGTCACCCAGGCTCTCGGGCAATTCTGGGTTGAAAATTCTTTTCTTTAAGAATGCTGAATATTGACCTCCCAGTCTCTTCTGGCTTATTTATGGGGTTTCTGCAGAGAGATCCGCTGTTAGTCTGATGGGCTTCCCTTTGTAGATGACCTGGCCTTTCTCTCTGGCTGCCCTTAACATTTTTTCCTTGATTTCCACCTCGGAGAATCTGATGTTTATGTGTCTTGGGGTTGACCTTCTTATGGAATATCTTTGAGACATTCTCTGTATTTCCTGCATTTAAATACTGGCCTGTCCTGCTAGGTTGGGGAAGTTTTCCTGGATAATATCCTGAAGCCTGTTCTCCTGCTTGTTTCCATTCTCCCCGTCTCCTTCAGGTACTCCAGTCAATCGTAGGTTTGGTCTTTTTACATAGTCCCATTTCTCTTGGAGGCTTTATTTCTTTTCATTCTTTTTTCTTTAATCTTGTCTGTATGCCTTATTTCAGCAAGGTGGTCTTTAAACTCGGATATCCTTTCTTCTGCTTGGTCAATTCGACTGTTGATACTTTTGTATGCTTCACGAAGTTCTCGTGCTGTGTTTTTCAGCTCCATCAGGTCATTCATGTTCCTCTCTAAACTGGTTATTCTAGTTAGCAGCTCCTCTAACCTTTTATCAATGTTCTTAGCTTTTTTGCATTTGGTTAGAACATGCTCCTTTGCTTTAGCTCAGCAGAGTTTTTTATTACCCATCTTCTGAAGCCTGCTTCTGTCAGTTCGTCCATCTCATCCTCTATCCAGTTCTGCGCCCTTACTGGAGAAGGATTGCAATCATTTGGAGAAGAGGAACTCTGGCATTTTTGGTTTTCAGCGTTTTTTGTTTTTGTTTTTGATTTCTTTCTCATTTTCACGAGTTTGTCTAGTTTTGATCTTTGAAGCTGCTGACCCTTGGTTGGGGTTTTTAAGTGGAGATTTTTTTGTTGTTGTTGATGCTATTGTTGCTTTCTGTTTTTCTTTCAATGGTCAGGTCCCTTTTCTGTAGGGCTGCTGCAGTTTGCTGGGGGTTCACTTCAGGGCCTATTCATCTAGTTCACTCCCTTGCCTGGAGATGTCACTCAAGGTGGCTGGAGAACAGCAAACATGAGTGCCTGCACCTTCCTCTGGGATCTCTGACCTCAAGGGGCACCAACCTGAAGCCAGTAGGATCGCTCCTGTATCGTTTGTCTGACAACCCCTGCTGGAGGGTCTCACCCAGTTGCGTGGCACAGGGAACACGACCCGTTTAACGAAGCACTTTGTCCCTTTGTTAGGAGTAAGGAACCCCTGCGGGGTTTCGCTGAGGGGAAACCCCCGCAGTCCAGATGAGAGGGTTCAGCTGGGCTGCCTCATTTCCTCAGAACTACCAGGAGGAAAGGCAGGTACAGTATTCCTGGTTAGCATTTTTTTTCCCCCAGCACTTTGAACATCTTATTCCACTTAAATCTGGTGTGTTATGTTCCTGCTAATAAATCTGCTGATAATCTTACGGAAACTTTCTTATACATGATTAGGTGCTTTTCCCTTGCTGTTTTCAAGATTCTTTGTCTTTGACTTTTGACAGTTTGGGTATAATGAATCTCAGTGTCAACCTTTATTGTTTATCCTAGCTGGAGCCCTTTGTGTTTCTAAAGTTTAATGTCCAATTACTCAGATTTTGAAAGTTTTCTCATATTATTCTTTGAATAAGCTCTCTGGAAGAGTTTGTTTTAAAAAATCAAACTGTGTTTTAAAGAACTGTGTTCTTGAAAGATTTGGAAGAGTTAACCAGTAAAATCATTTGAACCTACTGCTTCCTTTGTTGCAAAATAATTAACAAAATTTGACAACTTTAATTGATGCAGTTCAACGTAGGGCTTCTAATTTCTGTATAGGCATCTTTAATTGTATTTTAATCTAAGTCAATACATTTATTGGTATTTGTTCATAAGTCACTCATTCTCCATTTAATATCTGTAAGATGTTTGCAAATGTTCCCCACACCTTTTCATTCAGATAATGATAATTTTTTTCTTGTCTCTTTTTTTCTGTTAACTCTAGTTATTTCAAACATACTGATCTATTCAAAGACTGGCTTTCACAGTAATCAATTTTATCTATTGAGTTCTTATTTCATACTTTTCTGCTGTATTATTATTTCCTTCCTTTTGCTTATTTGGGGTTAACTTGTTTTTCACTCGGTAGTATGTTAGGGTAAAGCTTAAGTCAATTATATGAGATCCTTTATTTTTCACTTAATGAAATAATTTTCTTTCTACTCACTATTAACACATCTCCCAAATTTTGATAGGTGTTTAATTTTTATTTATTAAAATATTTTGTAATTTTATGTCTCATGGATTTATGTAGAGGTGTGCTTTTTATTTTCTAAATATTAGTGGATTTTCTAGTGTCATTTTGCTAACAATTTCTAATTTATTTTTATTGTATGAGGGAACATACTATGCATAATTTCTGTCCTCCAAGACTTATTGAGGCTGGTTTTATGTCCAGTGTATGAACGAACTTGGTGAATGTTTCCTGTGCACTTGTGAAGAATCTTCATTCTGCCGCTGTTAGTGGTAGTGTTTGCTCTAAACATGCAAACAAAGTTAAGCTGGTTGATATTGTTAATAAATTATTTTGTAACCTTACTAATTTTCCCTCTTTTTGTTTTATCAATTAAAGGTGGGGGCTTGAAAAGTCAATCTCATAGAGGTAGAGAGTAGAATAATAGTTACCAAAGGTTGGGAAGCATTTACGGAGGGGAGGGGATGAAGAGAGATTGAGTACAAACATAGATAAAATAAACGACTTCAATTGTTAGCTAGCACAGTAGTGACTACAGTTAACGATAATGTATTGCATATTTCAAAATAGCTAGAAGAACGAACTTGAAATGTTTCCAACGCAAGAAATGACAAATGCTTGAGTTATGGATATCATAAATACCCTAATTTAATCATTACACATTCTATGCATGACACAAAATATCACATGAACCCCATAAATATGTACAAATATACATCAAAAAATGTTTTTAAAAAGAAAAGAGTTAAAATATCCAAATATAATTTTGTATTTTTTCTAATTCCATTTTGTTTTTAATCATTAAGCATTTTGAATCCCACTTCATAGATGCACACACATTTTGTGTTTTTATGTCTTCTTGAATGTTTGATTAATTTATCATTATGTGATACTGCTTTGTATTCATGGTAATATTTCTTCTTCTGAATTACATTTTGTCTGGCATAAATATAACCACTCCTAGTTTCTTTAGATTAATGTTTGAATGGTACATAATTTCCATATTTTAACTGTTAGTATATTATTTATTCATATTAACATAAATGGTTTTACAAATACAGCACATAATTGAATAATGTTTCTTTATCCAATTTGATATTATATGTCTATTAAGTGTAGTCAGACATTTATATTTAATGTAATTGTTCAAATGGTTGAATTTACATCTATAATCTTTCTCTTTATTTCTGCTTTGTCCCATAATTACTACCTTCAATTGAATTGAGCTTTTAAAATTACTTCCCTTTTTTTTTTTTCAATGCTGGCTTATTGACAATAGCCTTTTCTTTTGATTTTATTGGTTGTTCTATATTAAAAGTTATTCAAGCTTCCCTACACAGTCTATCTTTAAATAGTATTATATCACTTCCTGTGTAGTATAAAACTTTATAATAGTATGCTGAAGGTCCATATTGTCTCTCACGTTCTTTTGTGACACCAATTATATATGTGGTGTATTTTCTTGCATTGTCTAACCACTAATTCTTTACTGTTTGGTCCTTTTTCATATTTTTGAAACTTTATTCTGTTTTCATTTTGGATAGTTCTTATCCCTGATTTATTCTTTTGCATTGTGTAATCGAATGTAGTATTTATCTTGTTTATGATGTCTTTATTTCTAGTATTGCTTTTTTTTTTTTTTGAGATGGAGTTTCACTCTTGTTGCCCAGGCTGGAGTGTGATGGCATGATCTCAGATCACCTCAACCCCTTCCTCTTGGGTTCAAGTGATTCTCCTGCCTCAGCCTCCTGAGTAGCTGGGATTACAGGCATGCACCACCACACCCGGCTAATTTTGTATTTTTAGTAGAGACGGGGTTTCTCCATGCTGGTCAGGGTGGTCTCGAACTTCTGACCTCAGCTTATCTGTCCGTCTTGGCCTCCCACAGTGCTGGAATTACAGACATGAGCCACTGCACCTGGCCCGCCCAGTATTGAGTTTTAATTTCTAGAAGTTCTATGTGAAATTTAAAAAAGTAGAATTGGAAAGGGTTATATTTCTGTTTCTTTCAAATGTTAGACCACAAAACAAGACTTTAAAAAATTCAAAAACATTGAACTCATACCAAGTATGTTTTCTGACTACAGTGGAATAAACTAGAAATTGATAACAAGAGAAACTTTGGAAACTACACAAATACATAAAAATTAAGCAATATGCTCCTGAATGACCAGTAAGTCAATGAAGAAATTAAGAAGGAAACACAAAATATTTTGAAACAACTGAAAGTGTAAATATACAATAACAAAACTATGGGATACAACAAAAGTAGTACTAAGAGGAACATTTAGAGTAATAAACAACTTCATGAAAAATGTAGAAAAATTTAAAATAAACAACCTAACAATGGATCTTGAAGTAGAAAAGTGAAAGCAAACCAAATCCAAAATTAGTAGAAGAAAAAAATAATAAAAATCAGACATGTAAAAAGTGAAATTGAAATTTTTAAAAATAAAAAAGATTAAGCAAAAAATTTATTTTTCAAAAAGATAAACAAAATTGACAAACTTTTAGCCAGGCTAAGAAAAAAATAAGACCCACATAAAAAAATAAGAGATGAACAAGGAGACAATACAACTGATACTGCAGAAATTTAAAGAAACATTAGAGACTGCTATGAGCAGCTATATGCCAATGAATTTGAAAACCTAAAATTAGATGAACTCATAAACACATACAACCTACCAAGATTGAACCATAAAGAAATTCAAAACCTGAATAGACCAATAACAAATAATGAAATCAAAGCTGCAATGAAGTGTTCCAGCAAAGAATAGCCTGAGACCCCATGGCTTCACTGATAAATTTTAGCAAACATTTAAAGAACTAATACCAATCGTACTCACACTATTCTGAAGAAACAGGAGGAAGGAATAAGCTCCAACTCATTCTATGAGGCCAATATTACCCTGGTACCAAACCAGACAAAGACACATCAGAAAAAGAAATCTACAGGCCAATATCCCTCATGAACATAGATACTGAAATCCTCAAGAAAATACTAGCAAACTGAATTCAGCAGTACCTCAAAAAAATAATTCACCACAATCACGTGGGCTTTATTCTTGGAATGCAAGTTTGACTCAACATTTGCAAATCCGTACATGTGATTTACCACATAAACCATCCAAAACAAAATCATATCTCAACAGATGCAGAAAAAGTTTTTGATGAAATCTAACATGCTTTCTTGATAAAAACCTTACAACAAGCTAGGCATTGAAGGAACATATCTCAAAATGAGAAGAGCTATCTATGACAAAACACAGGCAATATCATACTGAATAAGCAGTAGAAGCATTTCCCTTGAAAACTAGAAAAAGACAAGGATGCCCACTCTCATCACTCCTATTCAACATAGGACTGGAAGTCTTAGCCAGAGCAATCAGGGAAGAGAAAGAAATAAAACACATCCAAATAAAATAAGTCAAGCCACCTCTTTTTGCAGATTAAGTGATTTGATACCCAGAAATCCCTAAAGACTGCTCCAAAAGAATCCTTGTACTGATAAGTGGTTTTAAATAAATTTTCAGGAAACAAGTAAATATACAAAAATCAGCATTTCTATATACCAATAATATTCAAGCTGAAAGTCAAATCAAGAACATAATCCCATTTATAATAGACACACACATACACACACACCCACACACACACACACAATACCTAGGAATACATCTAACCAAGGTGGTGAAAAATACAAAGAGAAATAGAAAACACTGCTAAAGAAGTCATAGATGACACAAACTAATAAAAAGAAATTCCATGTTCATGGATAGGAAGAATCAATAATGTTAAAATGGTCATATGACCCAAAGTAATCTATAGATTTAACACTATTCC
This sequence comes from Piliocolobus tephrosceles, assembly GCF_002776525.5. Classification (NCBI taxonomy): domain Eukaryota; kingdom Metazoa; phylum Chordata; class Mammalia; order Primates; family Cercopithecidae; genus Piliocolobus; species Piliocolobus tephrosceles. The sequence continues at coordinate 9,000,170 of NC_045443.1, forward strand.
TGCCGCTATTTCTATGAGTTCAACTGTTTTTGGAATATACATCTATGTTAGATCATATGGTATATGTCTTCATGTGACTGGCATTTTTCACTTAGCTTGATGTCCTCTAGATTCATCTATGTTGTCACAAATGACAGTTTCCTTCTCTCTTAAGGCTGAGTCATATTCCTTTTGTGTGTACATACCACGTTTTCTTTATCCATTGATCCACTGATAAACACGTAGCTTGATTACATTTCATGGCTATCTTAAATAATGCTGCAATCTACATGGACGTGGAGATAGACTGTTGATATATTAATATGCTTCCCTTTGGAAATATAATCAGTAGTTGAATTGTTGGATCATATGGTAGTTTTATTTTTTAACTTTGTGAGGAATCTCCATACTGTTGTTCATGACTACTGTACTAATTTACATTCCCACTAAGAATGTGCATGGGTTCCCTTTTTTCGTATGCTGATGAACATTTGACATCTTTTTTTTTTTTTACAACAACCTTCCTAACAGATGTCAAATGTTTAGTCATCATGTTTTTAATTTGCATTTTCCTGATGATTAGTGATATTGAGCATGTTTTTATATATCTGTTAGCCATTTGTATATCTTCTTTTAAGAAATATATTTTCAGGTTCTTTGTCCATTTTTAATATTTTTTTCTATTGAGTTTAGTTCCTTATATAATTTAAATATTAACCTTTTGTCAGATATATGGTTTGAAAATATTTTTGCTAATTTTTTAGATTGCCTCTTTACTCTGTTTTTTTTTTTTTTTTTCTTTTTCGGTGCAGTAGCTTTTTAAGTTTCATGTAATTCTGTTTGTCCTTTGCTTTTTTTTTTTAATTAGACTTTTAAGTTCTGGGGATACATGTACAGGACATGCAGATTTGTTACGTAGGTATACACGTGCCATAGTGGTTTGCTGTACCAATCAACCCGTCATCTACATTAGGTATTTCTCCAAATGCTATCCTTCCCCCTAGCCCCCCACTCCCCAACCGGCCCTGGTGTGTGATATTTGCCATTAGGGCTTTGAAACATTGTTAATTTTTGTATGTTGTTTTGGTATCCTGTAACTTTACTGAATTAATTTATTATTTATAACAGTTTTTTTGGTTAAAACTTTATGGTTTTCTGTATATGAAATCAAGTTGTCCGCAGAGACAGTTTATCCTTTTTCTTTCAAATTTGGGTACCTTTAATTTTTTTTAGCCTAATTGCTATGGCTAGAACTTTCAGTACTATGTTGAATAAAAATGGTGAGAGTGAATATCCTTCTTTTAATCCTGAAATTAGAAATATCTTTTAATTTTTCACCATGGAGTATGATGTTAGCTGTGGACTTGTCATATATACCCTTTAACCTATGTTCATTGGGGACATTGCCCTGTTATTTTCTTTTTGTAGTGTGCTTGTTTTGCTTTAGTATCAGGGTAATGCTGAACTCATAAAATGAGTTTGAAAGTATTCCCTCCTCTTTGAATTTTTACAAGAGTTTGTGAAGAACTAGTATTCGTTTTTCTTTTTAAATTAAATTAAATTTCAATAGTTTTGGGGGAACAGGTGGTTTCTGGTTATATGGATAAGTTCTTTAGTGGTGATTTTGGAGATTTTGGTGCACCCATCACTCAAGCAGTGTACACTGTACACAGTATATAGTGTTTTATTCCTCATCCCCCTCCCACCCTTCCCCTGAATCCCCAAAGTCCATTATATCATTCATATGCCTTTGTGTCCCGATAACTTAGCTCCCAGTTATAAGTGAGAACGTAAAATATTTGATTTTCCATTTCTGAGTTACTTCACTTAGAATAATGGTCTCCAGCTCCATCCAGGTTGCTGCGGATGCTATTTTTTTGTTGTTGTTATGACTTGAGTAGTATTCCAGAGTGTGTGTGTATATATACACATATATATATATAGAATGTGTGTGTATATATGTACACACTCTGAAATACTACTCAGTCATATATATACATATATACATATATATGTATATACATATGTATGTGTATATATATATATCACATTTTCTTTATCATCTCCTTGGTTGATGGACATTTAGGCTAGTTCTATGCATGTAGAAGTATCTTCTTCATGTAATGACTTCTTTTCCTCTGGGTAGATACCCAGTGGTAGGATTGCTGGATCATATGGCACTTCTACTTTTAGTTCTTTAAGGAATCTCCATACTGTTTTCCATAGTGGTTGTACAAGCTTATATTCCCATCAGAAGTATAAAAGTGTTCCCTTTTCATCACATTGACACCAAATTCTTGAATCCAGTATAGAGCCCACATACAGCAAGCAAGACTAAGCAAAAAAATAAAAATAAAAATAAAAATAAAAATAAAAACTGCATCTAGAGCATCACGTTACCTTACTTCAAACTATACTACCAGGCTATAGTTGCCCAAACAACATGGTACTGGAAAAAAAAGTAGGTATGTAGGCCAATGGTATTAGCTTTTATTTAAATGTTTGTTACAAAGCCGTGAAGCCCTGCAGTCCTTGATAAATTTTGATTACTTTTCAATGCCCTTACTAATTATTGATCAGTTGATATTTTCTATTTCTTAATGATTTATTCTTGATAGATTATATGTTTCAAGGACTATATCAGTTTCTTCCAAGTTAATCCAACTATTTGATGTATAATTGTTCATAATAGTCTTTTATGACACTGTACATTTATATAGTGTAAGAATGCTACCTCTTTCACATCTGATTTTATTTACTTGATTCTTCTCCCTTTTTTTCTTAGTCTAGCTAAATGTTTGTCAATTTTGTTTATCTTCTAAAAAAACTAACTCGTAAGCTCATTAACTTTTCTATTGTTTTATAGGTTATTTCATTTATTTCTAATTTGTTCTTTATTATTTTCTTTCTTCTATAAAATTTGTGCTTTGTTCTTCTTTATCTAGTTCCTTGAGTTGTAAAATTGAATTCTTTATTTCAGATCTTTCTTCTTTTTTATGTAAGTGTTTATTGCTATAAACTTTCTCTTAGAACTGTTTTTTCTGCATACCATAAGTTTCACTATTTCCATTTTCATTTGTCTGTCTCAAGATTTTTTTTATTTCCTTCTTGATTTCTTCTCTGATCTATTGTTATTGAGGAACATGTTGTTTACTTTCTGCATATTTGGGTATTTTTAAAATTTCACCTGGTTAATGGTTTTTAATCTCATACCTTTGTGGTCAGAAAAAGTGCTTAATATGATTTCAATCTTTTTAAATTTTTTGAAGACTTGTTTGTGGCCTGAAATATGATCTATCCTGGAGAACGATTTATGTGCACTTCATGCTTCTGCTTTGGGATGAAATGTTCTATATATGTCTGATAGACTTATTTGGTTTAAAGTTTATTTCAAGTCCTGTGTATTATTGAACTTCTGTCTGAATAATCTGTTATTAAATTGACATGTTGGAATCCTCTACTATTAATGTATTGCTATCTAAGCTGCCTCCTTAAGACAGATAAATTGTAAAGTCCTGTTATTTTCTTAATTTTAAGGGAAAATGAAAGATCAAAGTTGGAACGTCATGAGGGTTTTATAAAACAAAACAAAGCACAGGTAACAAGAAGGTAGGCATTAGACATGTTAGTGTGGTTGGGGCCATAACTCCTGGGATGAAAGATGAAGGGGAGGCATAAATAAGTGACTTGAAGCAAGGGCCCTGCCCTGATGAAGATATTGATATGCCTTGAACTAAGGTGTGTCACTAAAATTCAACCTCCTGCACAAGGACTAAAATAAATTCATATATTTTGGAACTAATTAGACATGAATGGTTATACAAAATTGTGAATGTATTAAATGCTACTGAATTGTACACTTTAAAGGCGTTAATTTAATGTTATATGAATTTCACCTTAATACAAAATTAAAAATATATATTAGTAATAAAAAATATTGCTATCTATCTTCCTCTTTAGATCTATTAATATTTGCCCTATATATTTAGGTGATCTCTTGCTAAGTGTATATATTAAAGTTTTTAAGTTATAGTTTATTTTGTCTGGTAGAAGTATAGCTATTCCTGTGGTCTCCTGGTTTCTATTTGCTTGAACTATCTTTCTTTATTCCTTCCCTTTCAGTCTACATGTGTACTTAAAGCTGAAGTGGGTCTCTTGTAGGCACTATATAGCTGGGTGTTTTCTTTTCCCATTCAGCCAATCTATGTCTTTTGATTGAAGAGTTCAATCTTTTTCAATTCAAGGTAATCGTTGATAGATAAAAATTTGCTACTACCATTTTATTGTTTCTGGTTTTTTGGAGATCTTTTGCTCCTTTCTTTTTCTCTTGTTTTCTACTTTTGTGGTTTTATTATTTTCTGTAATGGTATATATATTAGTTCATTCTCACACTGCTATAAAAATACTACCTGAGACTGGGTGATTTATAAAAGAAAGAGGTTTATTTGACTCACAGTTCTGCATGGCTGGGGAGACCTCAGGAAACTTATAATTACAGCAGAAGGGTAAGCAGGCATGTCTTACATGGTGACAAGTGAGAGAACATGTGAAGGAAGTGAAGGGTGAAGAGCCCCTTATAAAACCATCAGATCTCAAGTGAAAACTCACTCACTATCATGAGAACAGCATGGGGGCAACTGACCTTATGATCCAATCACCTCCCACCAGGTCCTGCCCTCCACATGTAGGGATTTTGGGGATTACAATTTGAGATGAGATTTTGGTGGGGACACAGTGCCAAACCATATCAGTATATTTTGATTTCTTTCTCTTTTTCTTTTGTGTGTCTACTATAGATTTTTGATTTGTGATTACAATGAAGCTAACATAAAACATCTTGCAGTTATACTAATTTATTTTAAACTAATAACAACTCAGGTTTGATTGCATATCACAACTCTACACTTTTACTCTTTCCCTCGTTTAATGTTTTTGACACAAAATTTACATTTTTAAATATTGTGTATCCTTTAACAAATTACTGTAGGTATAAGTCTTTTTGATAGTTTTGTCTTTTAAGTTTATACTAGTAATATAAGTGATTTACACATGACCATTACAGTATTAGAGTATCCTGAATTTGACTACATATTTACCTTTACAAGTGAGTATTTTTTATTTTTGTTTTTAATGTTATTAATTAGCGTTATTTCATTGCAACTGTGGAAATTCTCTTGAGCATTTCTTGTAAGGCAAAGTCTAGTGGTGGTGAACTCCCTCAGCTTTTGTTTATCTGGAAATGTCTTTATTTTCCTTTCATCCCTGAAGAATAATTTTTCCAGGTTTAGTATTTTTGGTTGGAAGATTTTTTTCTTTTTCTGCACTTTGAATATATCAGCCCACTCTCTTCTGTTAAAATTTCTGTTAAAATGTTTGCTGATAATCTTATGTAGTTTCCCCTGTAGTGTCCCCTGTATTTGATTATATCATTTCTTACTGATTTCAACTCTCTCTGTCCTGGCCTGGGATAGGCACAGAGCCAAGGGGACCTTTCTACCATGGAGAAAGGGTGAGTGAGCAAGAATCCCAGGAGACCAACACTTCTGCGACAGAACTTCACAATCCTGGGCATGGGAGATCTCTCCTAACTTCTTTCTCTCCCCTAGACTTCAGACCAACATGAAGAGCTGCCGGCTATCTGGGTAGAGAGACTGCTCGGGCCCATGTGTAGTCACACAGGTCTTGCCTCAGCAACAGATCCCATAGGCCTCCCAACAAGGGTTGTCAGGCATCTTAAACACCCTCATGATATTGGCCACATCCACAGTGCTGAGGAGCAGATGGACTTCAGACCTTGCCTCTGCTGTATCTTTCCAAGCAAAGCCAACTGGCCTGTTACCATGACGCAGCCACTCCATTCCTGCCTGAGCACTACAGCTGGTTGTAGTTCTTTATTTCTCTGTAATGGAGCTCCCACATGTAACTGACAGGCTTGCTGTGAATGCTGCTGTCATGCTTCCTGCCACTGCTGCCCTCAGGCTGGGGAGGGAGTGAATAGCCGACTCCAGTGTGCTGCACTGCCATATGGAAAAGTGGCCAGGCCACATGGCTTCTTGCCCCTGCTACATCTCACTGAGCAGGATCTCTTGGCCTGGGGCCCAGTGCAGCTGCCCTTCCCCTGCCTGATCACTTTATTCAATGACAATGGCAGTCCTGTATTTCTCTAAAGTGGAGCTCCCAGAGACCATCAGGCTGTCATTGCCTCCACAATGATTCCAGTCCCTTCTCCCCCTACGATATGGAGGATACAAAGAGTGTGACTAATTTCAGGCAATTAAGGTGCCAGTGGCCATCCTACAAAGAGGACAGCTTGTCTTCCCCCATAGTCTCTGACCCTTCTGGTTTTGCCAGGCATAGCCCTCTGGCTTGGGCCTGCAGTGCAACCACCCTACCCCTGGATGATTACTCTGATTGGCAGTGGATCTGTGATTCTCCCAGAGGCAACTGACAGCCCCTCTATGACTCCCTACTATGGTACCCAGCCTTGCTGTTCCTGGGCTGGGGAGGGAACAAAGACTTCATTGCTTTGCTTCTTTGTTCATGCCTCCAATACATCACAGACACCCTGTGGAGAGACAGCCAAACTGTCTTCCCCATGAGTCCCATTGAAGGTTTCCAGAAATGAAGCCAACTAACTAAACTTACCCCACAGTTAAAAGAACATCAGTCCTCCCAGATGAGAAAAAAACTAGTGCACGAACTCTGACAATTCAAGCAACCAGAGTTCTCTCTTTCCTTCAGACTAGTCCACTAGCTCCCCAGCAATAGTTCTTCACCAGTCAGAAATGACGGGATAAACATAGAATTCAGAATCTGGGTGGCAAGAAAACTCATCAAGATTCACAAGAAAGTTGAAACCTAATCCAAGGAATCCAACAAATTGAGTAAGACAATAAATGAGCTGAAAGATGAAAGAGTCATTTTAAGGAATAACTAAACTGAACTTCTGGAGCTAAAAATTTGACTACAGTATTTTATAATACAATCAGAAGTACTAACAGCAGAATGGACCAAACTGAGGAAATAATCTCTGAGCTCGAAGACCAGATCATCAGATCAACTCAGTCAGACAAAAATACAGAAAAAAGAATTTTAAAAAATGAGCAAATCCTTCAAGAAATGTGGGATTATGTAAAGAGACAAAATCTGCAACTCCTTGGCATCTTTGAGAGGAGAAGAGAGAATAAACAGCTTCAGAAATGTATTTGAGGACATAGTCCAAGAAAATTTCCCTAATCTCACTAAAGAGGTTGACACACAAATCTAATAAATATAGGGAACCCCAATGAGATACTATACAAGATGACCAGACTGAGAGCACATAATCATCAAATTAACAATGTCAATACAAAAGAAAAATATCTTAAAGGCAGCTAGATTGAAGGGTGAAGTCACAGACAGAGGGGATGCCATTAGGCTACTGGCAGACATCTCAGCAAAAACCTTAGAAGCCAGAAGATATTTGGGGCCTATTTTCAGCATCCATAAGGAAAAAAAAAAATCCTACCAAGAATTTCCTATTCCACCAAACTAAGCTTCATAAGTGGAAAAAAAGAATCCTTCTCAAACAAGCAAATTTTGAGGGAATTTGTGTCAATAAATCAGCCTTACAAGAGGTTATTAAGGGAGAACTAAACATGGAACTAAAAGATTGACACCTGCTAACACAAAAACACACTTAAACATATGGCCCACAGGTACCATAAAGCAAATTCACAATCAAATCTACATAACAACCTGCTGACCACATGATGACAGTTTCAAAATCACACATATCAATACCAACCATGAATGAAAACAGGCTAAACACCCAACTTAAAAGACATAGAGTGGCAAGCTGGATAAAGAGAAAATAACCAACCATCTGCTGTCTTCAAGAGACTCATCTCACCAGTAGCAACACCCACAGTCTTGAAGGGGTAGAATAAGGACTTCCATGCAACTGGGAAAGAAAAAAAAAAAGAACATGAGTCATATTATCACATCAGAAAAAAAGATTTAAACCAACAAAAAAGGACAAAGAATGACATTACAGGATTTTGGGCCAGCTCCAGTCTGCAGTTCCTATTGACACCAATGCAGAAGGCAGGTGATTTCTGCATTTCCAACTGAGATACCCAGTTTATCTTATTGGTACTGGCTAGGCACTGGGTGAAACCCATGGAGGGTAAGCAGAAGCAGGGTGGGGTGTCACTTCACCTTGGAAATGCAAGGAGCTGGGGGGACCTCCCTCCCCCAGCCAAAGGAAGCCATGAGGGACTGTGCTACCTGGCCCATATACTACACGTTTTCCTATGCTTTTGCCACGGCTTTTGCAATCTGCAGATCAGGAGATTCCCTTGTGTTCTTACGCCACCTGGGCCCTGAGTTTTAAGCACAAAACTGGGTGGCTGTTTGGGCAGACACTGAGCTAGCTGTAGGAGTTTTTTTTCATACCCCAGTGGCACCTGGAACCCCAGCAAGACAGAACTGTTCACTTCGCTGGAAAGGGGGCTTAAGCCAGGGAGCCCAGTGGTATTGCTCAGTGAGTCCCACTCCCATGAAGTTCAGCAAGCTAAGAACCCCTGGCTTGATATTCTCACTTCCAGCAGAGCAGTCTGAAATCAACCTGGGATGATCCAGCTTGGTGGGGGAAGGGGTGTCCGCCATTACTGAGGCTTTAGTAGGTGGTTTTCCCTGATAGTGGTAAGGAGGCTAGGAGGTCTAGACTGGGCAGAATTCACCATAGTGTGGCAGAGCAGCTGTGGCCAGACTGTTTCTGTAGATTTCTCCTCAATGGGCAGGGCATCTCTGAAGGAAAGGTAACAACCCAGTCAGGGGCTTACAAATAAACTCCCATCTCCCTGGGACAGAGCACCCGGGGGAAGGGGTGGCTGTGGATGCAGCTTCAGCAGATTTAATCTCCTGCATGCTGGCTCTGAAGAGAGCAGCTTATCCTCACAAGAGGGATTCTCGCAGCACAGCACACTAGCTCTGCTTAGGGACAGACTGCCTCCTCAAGTGGGTCCCTGAGCCTGCATGCCTCCTGACTGGAAGAGACTTCCCAACATGGGTCAGTAGACACTGCATACAGGAGAGCTCCAGCTGACATCAGTTCAGTGCCCCTCTGGGACAAAGCTTCCACAGGAAGGAGCAGGCAACAATCTTTGCTGTTCTGCAGCCTCTACTGGTGATACTCAGGCAAAGAGGGTCTGGAGTGGACCTCTAGCAAACTACAGCAGATCTGCAGAAGAGGAGCCTGACTACTAGAAGAAAAACTAACCAAAAATCAATAACATCAACATCAGCAAAAAGGATCCCTCCACAAAAATCCCATCTGAAGGTCATCAGCCTCAAAGATCAAAGGTAGATAAATTCATGAGGATGAGGAAAAAAACAGTGCAAAAACACTGAAAATTCCAAAAACCAGAATGCCTCTTCTCCTCCAAATGATTGCAATTCCTTTCCAGCAAGGGCACAAAACTGGATGGAGAGTGAAATGGACAAATTGACAGAAGTAGGCAAATCAGTAAATGTAATCCATCACATAAGCAGAACCAGTGACAAAAAACACAAGATGATCTCAATAGATGCAGAAAAGGCCTTCGATAAGATTCAACACTGCTTCATGCTAAAAAGTCTCAATAAACTAGGTATTGATGGAATGTATCTCAAAATGATAAGAGCTATTTATGACAAGCCCACTGCCAATATCATACTGAATGGGCAAAAACTGGAAACATTCTCTTTGAAAACCAGCACAAGACAAGGATGCCCTCTCTCATTACTCCTATTCAACATAGTATTGAAAGTTCTGGCAGGGAAATCAGGCAAGAGAAAGAAATAAAGAGTATCCAAATAGGAAGAGAGAAAGTCAAATTGTCTCTGTTTGCAGATGACATGATTGTATATTTAGAAAACACTATCGTCTCAGCCCAAAAACTCCTTAAGCTTATAAGCAACCTCAGCAAAGTCTCAGGATACAAAATCAATGTGCAAAAATCACAAGCACTCCTACACACCGATAACAGACAAGCAGAGAGCCAAATCATGAATGAACTCCCATTCACAATTGCTACAAAGAAAATAAAATACCTAGGAATACAACTTACAGAGGAGACGAGAGACCTCTTCAAGGAGAATTACAAACCATTGCTGAAGGAACTAAGAGAGGGCACACACAAATGGAAAAACATTCCATGCTCATAGATAGGAAGAATCAATATCATGAAAATGGCCATACTGCCCAAAGTAATTTATAGATTCAATGCTATTCCCATCAAGTCACCATTGACTTTCTTCAGAGAATTAGAAAAAACTACTTTAAATTTCACGTGGAACCAAAGAAGAGCCTGTATAGCCAAGACAATCCTAAGCAAAAAGAACAAAGCTGGAGGCATCACACTACCTGACTTCAAACTATACTACAAGGCTACAGGAACCAAAATAGCATGGTACTGCTAAGTAAACAGCTATATATACTAATGGAACAGAACAGAGGCCTCAGAAATAACACCATACATCTACAACCATCTGATCTTTGACAAACCTGACAAAAACAAGCAATGGGGAAAGGATTCCCTACTTAATAAATGGTGCTGGGAAAATTGGCTTGCCATATGCAGAAAACAGAATCTGGACCCCTTCCATACACCTTATACAAAAATTAACTCAAGATGGATTCGACACTTAAATGTAAGACCTAAAACCATAAAAACCCTAGAAGAAAACCTAGGCAATACCATCGAGGACATAGGCATGGGCAAAGACTTCATGACTAAAACACCAAAAACAATTGCAGGAAAAGCCAAAATTGACAAATGGGATCTGGTTAAGCTGAAGATCTCCTGCACAGCAGAAGAAACTATCATCAGAGTAAACAGGCAACCTACAGAATGGGAGAAAATTTTTGGAATCCATCCATCTGACAAAGGTCTAATATCCAGAATCTACAAAGAACTTAAGAAAAAAGCAAACAACCCCATTAAAAAGTGGGAAAGGATATGGAGAGACATTTCTCAAAAGAAGACATTTATGCGGCCAACAAATGTGAAAAAAAGCTCATCACTGGTCATTAGAGAAATGTAAATCAAAATGCAATGAGATGGTATCTCATTGTGGGACCATCCACACTCAGAGATGAGAAAGAACCAAAGCAAGAAATCCAATAACTCAAAAGGCCAGAATGTCTCCAGGTAACTGCCCCAGTTATCCAACAATAGTTCTTAACCAGGCTGAGCTGGCTGAAATGACAGAAATGGAATTCAGAATATGGATACGAATGAAGATCATTAAGATTCAAGAGGATAATAAAACCCAATCTGAGGAAACTAAAAATCACAGTAAAGTGATATAGGAGCTAAAGGATGAAATAGCCAGTGTAAAAAAGAATTTAACAGCTCTGACAGAGCTGAATAACACAATACAAGAATTTCGCAATGCAATCACAAGAATTAAAAACAGAGTAAACCAAGCTGAGTAAATAATCTCAGAAGTTGAAGACTGGTTCTCTGAAATAAGACAGTCAGACAAAAATAAAAAGAAATGAACAAAACCTCTGAGGAGTATGGGATTCCATATAAAGAGGCCAAATCTATGAATTATTAGCATCCTTGAAAGGGAGGGGGAGAAAGCAAACAACTTGGAAAACATATTCCAGTATATCATCTATGAAAACTTCCCCAACCTTGCTAGAGAGGTCAACAGTCAAATTCAGGAAATACAGGGAACTCCTGCAAGATTCTACACAAAAAGATTATCCCCCAAGACATATAATCATCAGATTTTCCAAGGTAGAAATGAAAGAAATAATGTTAAAGTCAGTTCAAGAGAAAGGGCAGGTCACCTTCAAGGAAATCCCATCAAGCTAACAGCAAACTTCTCAGCTGAAACTTTATGGCTAGAAGAGACTGGGGGCCTATATTCAACATTCTTAAAGAAAAAAATCTTCAACCAAGAATTTCTTATCTGACCAAACCAAGCTTCCTAAGTGAAGGGGAAATAAGATTCTTTTCTGATACAAATCTTGAGGGAGTTTGTTGTCACCAGATTTCCTTACAAGAAAATTTGAAGGGAGCACTAAATATAGAAATTTGTTTTAACTACCAGCTAAAACAAAAACACACATAAACACACAGACCAGTGTCACTATAAAACAAGCAAACATAACCAGCTAACACACATATCAATACTAACCTTGAATGTAAATGGGCTAAGTATCCCCACTTAAAAGGCAAAGGAGTGGCAAGATGGATAAAAAAACAAGACTCAATGGCATGCTGTCTTTAAAAGACCCATCTCACATGTAATGACACTCACAGGCTCAAAATAAAGGGATATAGGAAAGTCTACCAAGCAAATGAAAAACAGAAAAAACCAGGGGTTTCAATCCTAATTTCAGAGAAAACAGACTTTAAACCAACAAAGATCAAAAAAAGACAAAGGACATTACCTAATGGAAAAGGTTCAATTAGACAAGAAGTCCTAACTATCCTGAGTATATACGCACCCAAAAAAGGAGCATCCAGATTTATAAAACAAGTTTAGAGACCTACAAAGAGACATAGACTCTCAAACAATAATAGTGGGAGACTCCAACACTTCACTGACACTATTAGATCATTGAGGCAGAAAATTAACAAAGAGATTCAGGACCTGAACTGAACAGTGGACCAAGTGGATCTGATAGACCTTAACAGAACTCTCCACCCCAAACAACAGAATATACATTCTTCTCATTATCACATGGCACATACTTTAGAGTCAACCACATAATTAAACATAAAACCATCCTCAGCAAATGCAAAAGAATGAAAACCATACTAAGCACACTCTCAGACAATAGCACAATAAAAAATAGAAGTCAAATGTCAAATCTATAAAAATTGCTCAAAACCATGCAATTACATGGAAACTAAACAACATGCTCTTGAATGACTTTTGGGTAAATAATGAAATTAAGGCAGAAGTAAAAAAGTTCTTTGAATATAATGAGAAAGAAGTTACAACATAGCAGAATTTCTGGGACACAGCTAAGGCAGCATTAAGAAGGAAATTCATAACACTAAATACCCACATCAAAAGTTAGATCTCAAATTAACCACCCTAACATCACAACTGAACGAATTAGAGAAACAAGAAGAAACCAGCCCCAAAGCTAGAAGAAGACAACAAATGACCAAAATTGGAGCTGAATTGAAGGAAATCAAGACACCAAAAGCCACTGAAAAGACCAATGTGTCCAAGAGTTGTTTTTTGAAAAAATTAATACGATAGACCACTTGCTAGAATAATAGAGAAGACCCAAATAAACACAAGTATAAATGATGAATAGAATGTTACCACTGATCCCCCAGAAATAAAAACAACCACCAAAACTACCACGAACACCTCTATGCACACAAACTAGGAAACCTAGAAGAGATGGATAAACACCTGGACAGATACACCCTTCCAAGACTACCAGGAAGAGACCAATAGCAAGCTCTGAAATTGAATCTGTAACAAATAGCCTACCAATTAATAAAAGCCCAGGACCTGGTAGATTCATAGCCAAATTCTACCAGTTCTACAAGGAAGAGCTGTTGCCATTCCTATACAAGCTATTCCAAAAAAATAGAAGAGGGGGGACTCCTCCCTAAGTTATTCTGTGAGGCTAGCATCATCTTGATACCAAACCTGGTAGAGACACAACAAAAAAAGAAAACTTCAGACTGGCCATGGTGGCTCATGCCTGTAATCCCAGCACTTTGGGAGGCCGAGGCAGGTGGATCACAAGGTTAGGAGATTGAGACCATCCTGTGGGTCAACACGGTGAAACCCTGTATCTACTAAAATACAAAATATTAACTGGGCATGGTGGTGTGCACCTGTAGCCCTAGTTACTCAGGAGGCTGAGGCAGGGGAATCGCTTGAACCTGGGAGGCAGAAGTTGCAGTGAGCCAAATGGTGCTACTGCACTCCAACCTGGCAACAGAGCAAGACTCCATCAAAAAAACAAACAAACAAACAAACAACCAAAAAAACTTCAGGCCAATATCCTTGATGAGCATCAGTGCAAAAATCTTCAATGAAACACTTGCAAAAAAATTCAGCAGCACATCAAAAAGCTAATTCACCATGATTGAGCAGGCTTCATCCCCAGGATGCAAGGCTGGTTCATCATATGCAAATAAATGTGATTCATCACATAAACAGAACTAAAGACAAAAGCCAAATTATTATTTTAATAGATATAGAAAAGACTTTCAATAAATTCAAAACCCCTGCATTTTAAAACTCTTAACAAACTAGGTATTGAAGTAACACACCTCAAAATAATGAGAGCTGTCTATGACAGACACACCATCAACATCATACTGAATGGGCAAAAGCTGAAAGCATTTCCCTTGAAAATCAGTTCAAGGCAAGAATGACCTCTCTCACCCCTCCTATTCAACATGGTATTACAAGTCCTAGCTAGAGCAATCGGGCAAGAGAAAGAAATAAAGGACATCCAAATAGGAAGAGAGGAAGTCAAACTCTCTCTCTTTGCAGGTAACATAATTTTATATCTAGAAAACCCCATAGTTTCACCCCAAAATCTTCTTCAGCTGATAAACAACTTCAGTAAAGTTTCAGGATACAAAATTGACATACAAAAATTACTAACATTCCTGTACATGAAAAACAGTCAATCTGAGAGCCAAATCAGAAAGCAATCCTGTTCACAATTGCCACAGAATGAATAAAATACCTAGGAATAAAGCTAACCAGGGAGTTTAAGGATGTCTACAACGAGAATTACAAAACACTGCTCAAAGTAATCGGAGAAGACACAAACAAATGGGAAAACATCCCATGATCATGGATAGGAAGAATCATTATTGTTAAAATGGCCATACTACCCAAAGCAATTTACAAATTCAGTGCCATGTCTATCAGACTACCAAGATATTTCTTCACAGAACTAGATAAATAAAACTATTTTAAAATTCATATGGAACCCAAAAAGAGTCTCAGTGGCTAAGGTAATCCTAAGCAAAAGGAACAAAGCTAGAAGCATCACATTATCTGACTTAAAACTATAATAGAGAGCTATAGTAACCAAAACAACTTGGCACTGGCACAAAAACAGGCACATAAACCAATGGAACAGAATAGAGAGCCCAGAAATAAGACTGCACACTCATGATCATCTGATCTTCAAAAAAGCTGGCAAAAACAAGAATGGGAAAAAGACTACCTATTCAATAAATGTGCTTGGATAACTGTCTAGCTTTATGCAGAATAATGAAGCTGAACCCCTTCCCTACAATATAGACAAAAGTTAACTCAAAATGGATTAAAGACTTAAATGTAAAACCCAAAACCATAAAAACCCTGAAAGGTAACCTAGGCAATACCATCCTGGACATGGGAATGAGCAAAGATTTCATGACAAAGACACTAAAAGCAATTGCAACAAAAGCAAAAATTGACAAGTGAGATCTAATAAAACTTAAGAGTTTCTTAAGCTATCAACAGAGTCAACAGTCGACCTACAGAATGGGAGAAAATATTTGCAAACTATGCATCTGATAAGGGTTTGATAACCAGAATATATAAGGAACATAAATAAATTTACAAGAGAAAAACAAACTCCATTAAAAAGTGGGCAAAGAACATGAACAGACGCCTTCCAAAAGAAGACATACATGCAGCCAATATGCATATGAAGAAAAGCTCAATGTCACAAATCATTACAGAAATGCAATCAAAGGCACAATGAGATACCACTTTACACTAGTAAAAATGACTATACAAAGATAAAAAAACAAAAAAACAAAAAAAAACAAAAAAAAGGCTGGCAAGGTTGTGGAGAAAAGGGAACACTTATACACCATTGATGAGTGTAAATTAGTTCAACCTTTATGGAAAGCAGTATGGTGATTCCTCAGAAAGCTAAAAGAGGAACTACCATTTGACCCAGCCATCCCATTACTGGGTATATATCCAGAGGAATATAAATCATTTCACCTTAATGATACATGTATGTGAATGTTCACCACAGCACTATTTATGATAGCAAAGACAAGGAATCAACCTAAATGCCCATCAGTGACAGACTGGATGAAGAAAATGTGGTACATATACATCCGGGAATACTATGCAGCCATAAAAAAGAACAAGATTATATATTCAGTGGGAATGTGGATGGAGATAAAGGCTATTATCCTCAGAAAACTAACAGGAACAGAAAACCAAATACTGCATGGTCTCACTTATAAGTACAAGTTAAATGATGAGAACTTATGAACACAAGGAAGGAAACAACAGACACTGGGGTCTACTTGAGAGTGGAGAGTGGTAGGAGGAGGGAGAGGAGCAGAAAAGATAACTATTGGGTACCGGGCTTAATACTTGGGTGATGAAATAATTTGTAAATAAACCCTCACGACATGAGTTTACTTATGTAATAAACCCTCACATGTATTCTAAACCTAAAATTAAAAGATGAAAAAAAGACTGCCAAAAGGCTACTAGAACTGATGAATGATCTTAGTAAGGTTTCAGGATAGAGACCTTTGTTATCAATAAAATCAATGTACCAGAAGCATAGCATTCCCATACACTAATAATGTCCAGGCTGAGAGTAAAATATGAAACACAATCCCATTTATGTAAGCCACAAAGAAAATGAAATACATAGGAATACAGCCTACCAAGGAGGTGAAAGATCTCTACAAGGAGAACTACACAATTCTACTGAAAGAAATCAAAGATAACATAAATTGATGGAAAAACTTTCCAAGCTCATGTATTGGAAAGATCAATATTGTTAAAATGGCCATATTGCTTAAGGCAATTTACAGATTCAGTGCAATTCCTGTCAAACTACCAACGCCATTCTTCACAGAATTAGAAAAAACTATTCTAAAATTCATATGGAACCATAAAAGAGCCTGAATAGCTAAAGCAATTTTAAGCAAAAAGAAGAAAGCTGGAGGCATTACACTGTCCAACTTCAGATTTTACAATAAGACTGCAGTAATCAGAACAGCATGATATGGAACAAAGTAGACATCCATCCTAATGGAACAGAATAGAAAACTCAGAAATAAAGCTGCACACTTAACAGCCATCTAATTTTCAAAAAGACAAAAAAAAAAAAAAAAAAAAAGGAATGTAAATGGACTCCCTATTCAATAAATGATGCTGATGAAATCGCCATGTTGTCTGGGGTAATTTCTGAGGTTTGTTGTCCCATGACCACAAAAAACTAGGATGTGAACACACCAGAGTGAGGTTAAGAGAGGAGGTTTAATGGGCAAAAGAAAGAGAAGAGATCTCTGCACAGGGAGGTATACTGGAGACAATGGGTTGCTGCTTCTGCAGTGAAATGTGGGTTTTATAGATGAGCTTGAGGGGGCAGGGTCTGATTTACATAGGGCATGAAAGATTGGTCAGACCAGGCATGCCATTTGCATAGCGCTTAAAGAAGCTGGCCGCTCAACCCTAATATTTTATTATGCAGATGGTTGTCTACCTGGCCTGTGCCATGTTCTCTGGTTCTTTACTAGTGACAAAGAAAAGGGAAGATGGAGCGTCCATGTTGAAAATACCTGACTTCCAGTCAGTCCCGTTTCTATTGGCACAGCTGCCATCATTCGTGCATGCAAGCTTCCAGCCTGCTTATCTACGTCTGCTGCTTGATTTTTCAGGCTGCTCTTTGTTAGAAAAGAAGTTATTTGGGGCTGCTTTTTGTTAAAAGGGAAGCCTTGCTGAGGATTCCTTTACTCTCACTATCTGCCTAAATAATTTCTTTCCAGTTCCTGTATCACTGGTATAACTGGCTAGCTATGTGCAGAAAAGTTAAAATGGACCCTCACCTTTCACCATATAGAAGAATTAACTCAAGATAATTAAAATTTTAAATGTGATACCTCAATCTAAAAATTTTAGAAGAAAACCTAGGAAATACTCTTCTCAACATCATCGTTGGCAAACAATTTTTTGGTTATGTCCTTAAAATCAATGGCAATAAAAACAAAAATTGACAAATGAGACCTAATTAAACTAAAAAGCTTCTGCACAGCAAAATAAACTGTTAATGAAATATACAGACAGCCTGCAGAATGGGAAAAATTATTTGCAAACCATGCATCTGACAAAGGTCTAATATCCGGAATCTATAAGGAATTTAAACAGAACAACAAGGAAAAACAATAACTTCATTTAAAAATGGGCACAGGACATGACACTCCTTAAAAGAAGACATACAAGTGTCCAACAAGCGTATTAAAAAACACTTGTCATCACTAATCATCTGAGCAATGCAAATCAAAAGCACAATAAGATACCATCTCACAGTAGTCAGAATGACCACTATTTAAAATTCCAAAAACAACAGATGCTGGTGAGGCTGCAGAAAAAAAGAAAATGCTAATACACTATTGGTGGGAATGTAAACTAGCCTAACCGCTGTGGAAAGCAGTTTGGAGATTTCCTATAATACTTCAAACAGAGCTACCATTTGACCCTCAATTGCACCACTGGGAATATAACCAAATGAAAATAGATCATTATATCAAAAAGACACATGCACTCACATTTTTATCGCAGCACTATTCACAACAGCAAAGATATGGAATCAACTTATGTGCTCATCAGTGATGAATTGCATCAAGAAAATGTGGCATAAGGCTGGGCACGGTGGCTCACGCCTGTAATCCCAGCACTTTGGGAGGCCGAGGTGGGTGGATCACCTGAGGTTGGGAGTTCGAGACCAGCCTGACCAACATGGAGAAACCCCGTCTCTATTAAAAATACAAAATTGGTCGGGCGCGATGGCTCAAGCCTGTAATCCCAGCACTTTGGGAGGCCGAGACGGGCGGATCACGAGGTCAGGAGATCGAGACCATCCTGGCTAACACAGTGAAACCCCGTCTCTACTAAAAATACAAAAAACTAGCCGGGCGAGGTGGCGGGCGCCTGTAGTCCCAGCTACTCGGGAGGCTGAGGCAGGAGAATGGCGTAAACCCGGGAGGCGGAGCTTGCAGTGAGCTGAGATCCGGCCACTGCACTCCAGCCTGGGCGACAGAGCAAGACTCCGTCTCAAAAAAAAAAAAAAAAAAATTAGCTGGGCGTGGTGGCACATGCCTATAATCCCAGCTACTAGGGAGGCTAAGGCAGGAGAATTGCTTGAACCTGGGAGGTGGAGGTTGTGGTGAGCGGAGATCGTGTCATTGCACTTTAGCCTGGGCAACGAGTAAAACTCCACCTCAAACAAAAAAAAAAAAAAAAAAAAAGAAAATGTGGCATATGTACTCCGTGGACTAGTACACAGCCATAAAAGAATAAAACAATGTTCTTTACAGCGACATGGACAGAGCTGGAGGCCATAATCCTAAGCAAATTAATGCAGGAACAGAAAACCAACTACTGAAAGTTCTCACTTATGAGTGGAAACCAAACACTGAGCACACTTAGACAAAAATATGGGAACAATAGGCACCGCAGACTACTAGAGGGGAGAGGACAGTAGGGAAGAATGGTTCAGAAAACTACCTACTTTGGATTATAATCACTATCCTGGTGTAATATACCCATGTAACAAACCAGCACATGTACTCCTTGTATCTGAAAATAAAAGTTGAAAGAAAAAAAATTGGAAAAATTCATGTAACAAACCAGCACATGTATACCCTGTATCTAAAAATGAAAGTTGAAAGAAAAAGAATTGGAAAAATTCTCAAGGACAATTGACTGGCCAAAGATTTTTTGAGTAATACCCCACAAGCACAGGAAACCAAAGCAAAAATGGACAAATTAAGCTAAAAAATAAACAAAATCCCCCACAAGATTCTCTTATCTTAGACTTTCGACAATGTGATTATATTGTGCCTCATAATATTCTTTTTTGGGCTGATCTTGCTTATGATTCATTGAGCTTCATGAATCTGGATTTCCATATCCTTCCCAAGTGAGGAAGGTTTTCAGGCAGTATGTCTTTAAAGAAAAAATATTTCTGACCTTTTATCTCTCTTCTCCTTCTGAAGTTTCTATACTTTGTATACCATATTCTTGGTGGTGTCTTAAAGGTCTCTTATGCTTTCTTTGTCACTTTTTATTCTTTTTTCTTTTTTTACTCTAATTTGTTAATTTTAAATGACTCTCTTTTGAGTTCACTAATTCTTCTGCGTGTTTGAGTCAGGTATTGAAACTCTTTATTGACTTCTTTCTTTCTTTCATTGTGTTCTTCAGCTCCAGAATTTTTGTTTGGTTGTTTTTAGTGGTTTATATTTCTTTATTAAATTCTTATTTTGTTCATGTATTTTTGTTTTAGATTTTTTAGTACTCTTTTCTTTTGCATCTCACTGAGATTTTTTAAGATGATTGTTTTGAATTATCTTAAAGGAAACTTATAGATCTCCATTTATTTGGATCAGTTGCTAAAGCTTTATTAGTTTCCTTTGGTGGTGTCATATGTATCTGACACTTTGTTATTTATTTATCCTTGTACTGGTGTCTGTGCACTTGAAAGAGCAGACATCTCTTTCAGTCTTTACAGACTGGTTTCAGCAGGTTAAGACCTTCTTCTGTTAGGGTGCTGGGCTGATGAGATTGCCTTCAGTGTCATGGTTGAATGGGGTTACAGCCAGATCACATGGTTGCTTATGGGTCCAGAGTGGGATCTTTGGTTCATGATCCTGTTACTAGGGCTTCTAGCAGGCTTGTATCCTACTTAGTCCCTCAGAGGACCAAACTGGCTCTAGAATCATACTCCATAGGACTGGGGAGGGAATGAGGGTCCACTTCAGGGTCTGTAGACGGTGGGTCTATTATTAGGTATGTAGTTGGGAGAGAGTTTATCTAGTTTTCTGGGAAGGCTGCTCATGGGTCTCTGAGTGGGTTATTCAACCTGTGGCTGAGAGGAGTTAGTGCTAAGTCACAAGGTTTCCTCGGAGTCTATAGCTGAAACCAGTGTCTTCATGTCTGTCTCTGGGGTCATGGATGAGTATGTTTTCTGGCAGGTCTCTGGGCAGGCAGACTTGCTTCAGACTGTAGTTAAGATGGGCTGGAGCTGTATCACAGGAATGTTTCAAGATCTGAAATAAAACTAAGGTCTGTACTTTTAGGGGCACTTATGATGTCTCTCTCCAGGTCCCTGTGTGGGCAAACTGCTCTCTAGCATAGCTGAGAAGGGTTGAACCCTCTTTTCTGGCCCATTTCAGGATCTGCTATGAAACCTAGGTCAATGGTCTCCCAGCTGGGACATGGATGCACATGCCTTCCCTCTGTATCCCTGAGCTGGCAAGACTGCTCACAGCCCATAGCTGAGAAGGATGAGGGTCAAGATTCAAGGCTGTTTCAGAAACTACCGTGGAACTGAAGTCAGCAAGCCTGTACTGCTGACAAAGATGAGTGAGTCTCACAGCAATTTCCTGTGATTAACTCAGGCCACAGTTGAGAGGAGTTTGAGTGGAGATTCAGGGCCATTTTAGTATCTTCTATAGGACAGAGATCAGCAAGCATGCCCCAGGGGAACAGATGTCTATGTCTCCCAGGAAGTCTCTGTGGGTGAAGGACTGATCTCAAGTTGTGGCTGACAGTAGTTAAAGCCAAGTTACAGGGCTGTTTCAGGGTCTACACTGAGACTACAGTTGATATGCCCGCCTCCTGAGACACTAGTGTGTGAGTCTGCTCCTGGGCCCCTGGGCAGATGGTTTTGGCAGCATAACGAAGTCCTAATGCGGCTGAAGGCAAGTGCACAGGAGGATGAGTCCCTTTTCAGGTCTGGAGATGGAATCACTGTTGGTAAGTCTGCCACTTGGATGCAAATCTATTCTCTAAAACAACCCTCCTAGGTCTTGGGTTCCACTGGCATTTTACAAACTCCTACTTGAATTCCAAAACTCCCTCAAAGGAACTTTTGTCTGTGGATGGCTGAAAAATTATTGTTGTTGTGGGGGCATATGTGTGGGGGACCACCTGTTCTACCAATTTGCTGACTTTCCTCCTAGTAAGATTTTAAAATTACTTTTTCCCCATACATAGTTTGACTTCAGTTTTTGTCATTTACAACTAAATATTTCTATCACAGTTGAGATAATTTGTTATGGCAGAGAATGGATAAATGAAGAATGTAATGAATATCTATTTAATATTTCAATCTCTTGTGTGCTAATATATTTCAAAATTGATTAATATTTTACCTTTCCAAGATACATTTATTTTTATCAAGGGTAATCTGAAGATTAAATAATCTATTTTTAAAAAATTAAATGCAAAAATTTAAGAACTAAGAGATGTTAATAATATAACTTTGGCAATGATGGTTTTTGTGCCAGCTACAATCAATGGAGGAATTACTGCAGTAATTTTTCAGAATAATTAAGGAAAAAATCAGTATATATCAGTTGATAATGTTACTATGAGTTTTAGAATGTTTTCTATTATAATGGAAGTGACATAATAAAATAATATAAAGAAAAGAAGTATGTAATGTTAAGATTTAGCAATCTAGTCTAAAAGGCACTCTTAACGAGGTGAGGGTTGGCAATGTTTGTGATCAAGACAGAAACAAAAATTCTCATAGGCACTTGAAAAATGGACCAACTAAATGACCCACTTTCAAAGTCAACCTTGTACTTTTAACAGACCAGAGTATCCTATATTTTGGAGGTGTGTGATGAGATTAAACTGATTGCGCAATAGCCCATGTGTAGAATTTCCTGTTCAAACCTTAGTAACACGTTGATGAGAAATTTACTTTTTCCACTCTTGACTCACTCTGAGCCTTCACAGGGCAGTCTGCGAAGATTGTAGGCATTGTTTGTTCTTGTCCTGGATTTATGCCTTTAAATTTCACCTTTTATTACCCAGCTATAGCAGGCCTTTTTGTGAGACTAACCTGGCCTCTCCACTAAAGGATGTGTGACTTTCTGGGACAGAAGGTATGTGTTGCTACTCTCCAACTCTCTACTAGCCTACCTCATTTAGTGAGTGATTACAAGTGCTCAATATGGTGCAAAGGAGGTATAATTAATATAAAATAAAATCAAAGTAGAATATTGCTGTCTTCATTTGAATAACTCAGGGTAAAAACCATATGAAATATGTTGAAGGATTTCTTAAAGTTTTCCAATTCTTGTTTGTGGAAACCTAGTGGGTTTGTTGATCAATATAATTTAAGTGAAACCTATTAACATCACAATAATGAACAATTAATTTTGTGTTTTGTAATCAGTACATCATGTATCTTTGAATAATAATTTATAGTTAGCTTAGCCATTAAAGATTATTAAAATAAATGAATCAATTGATGAAAGCCAAATACAATTCCTCAGACACGTAGATTAAATAAAAGCAGTTTTTATTTTTAATAAGAATCACAATGAGGTAGAGTACATAAAATGCTAAAGGTAATACAAAACAATCAAAATACTTTTTTAAAATTGATCAAAATATTGCAAAAAAGATGTAGCACACAGATGGAGGAGACTTATCTGAAGATTTATTTTCCATGCTTTAACTGACACGAATCAGAAACAGTAACATAACAATTGTGACTGAAATAATAATTAAAATAGCTAATGCTTATTAAGAACTTTAAGTGCCAGGTTGAGTGGTAAATGTTTTACATGCAATGTTTTATATGTTCTTATTCCCGTTTTAGATTAACAAACTGGGTTATTAAACATAGAATACCTTTTTAAATGTCACACATTGTAAATGTCAAAGCTAGAATTAATTCTAGATCTGACTCCAGAGCCCATTGACTAAATGATTTAATTACATTATCTGAAACTTTACAAGTACTTACACAACAAAAGTGGCCTTTACTCACTTTGACAACCATAAAATCTTTTTATAAGTTTAAATGAAATGTGCTTTAACATGAATTACCTATGCTTTTATTTATCATTTTTTGGTTCATAACTTAGCCAGGAAATGAATTACCAATTACTTATTAAATTACCAATACTTCTATAAGTATTAACAGTTTATGTGGTGTTCCTAATACTATTTAGGTTATGCGTAAGTTAACCGTGTCACATAGCATTTTCTGACATATACAAATAGTCACATTTTTAATAACTTTTAATAATTTAAATTTTTAATAATTTCTTAGAACATTTCAGCCATTAAGAAAAGACCATTTAATTGCCCCTATTGATTTTCATTAATGTGTATAAATTACTAAATAAAAGTAATTTAGTGCAAGAAATTTATATATATATAATGTGTATATATATATCTTAACTTTACTATTACTCATGTGCAGACCACATAGTCTTAACCATTACTGGATTTCAAAATTAACATAAAAACTGAGTGCAGAACTTTTTCTAATACATTTTAATTTTTAATACAGGTAAAGCATCAGACTTTAAGAAATATATTTTTATTCCTGAACTTCTTTATTCCTTAGTAATTTATTGCTTCTTATTGCCCCAGCAATAATATTTTGTCAAACGTAGAAATTTCTCTCTTTTTTTTTTTTTTTTGAGTCAGAGTCTCACTCTGTCGCCCAGGCTGGAGTGCAGTGGCACGATCTCGGCTCACTGCAACCTCTGCCGCCCGTGTTCAAGCGATTCTCCTGCCTCAGCCTCCCGAGTAGTTGGGACTACAGGCGCCTGACATTGTGCCCGGCTAGCTTTTGTATTTTTAGTAGAGACGGGGTTTCACCGTGTTAGCCAGGATGGTATGGATCTCCTGACCTTGTAATCGGCACGCCTCTGCTTCCCAAAGTGCTGGGATTACAGGCATGAGCCACCGCGCCCGACCCAAAAATCTTTTTTTAAAACAAATATTTTACCATAAGAAACTTGTTTAGGCTTGAAGAAAATTAGAGAAAGAACTTTAGATTCTTTAATGCAAAATGAGCTCCAATACTCGTTCTCCACCTCACCCTTTTAACTGTACTAGGGAATATTGTATATAAACCATTTATTAACTTCTTAACTACGGTTATTATAGAGTACAGTCCCTGACATCACACACTGCAGAGATGGATAACCAAGGAGTAATCTACTCAGACTTGAATCTGCCCCCAAACCCAAAGAGGCAACAACAAAAACCTAAGGGCAATACAAGCTCCATTTTAGTAACTGAACAGGAAATAACCTATGCGGAATTAAACCTTCAAAAAACTTCTCAGGATTTTCAAGGAAATGACAAAACCTATCACTGCAAAGGTAAAGCATTTAAAAGATCCTCAGTATAACAGTCTAGGATGTGCAGCTTGGGGTACAGGGATGTGGGGAAAGAGCAGGGAGTACTCACATATTTTCTATTTGCAAAGATCAGAATTTCAAGTTGAGATATGCTATTTCAATATAAAATATGAAGACTGATTTAACGCATTGTTGAAATGTGTAGTCTTCGTGAAAGAATTCATGGAGCATTATTTTTACTGAAAATGCAATGGTATATTATTCTGAGAAAAAGATTACAATGGGAGATGAGGGTTTGGGGTCCAAGTTTCTCCGTATGATTCCTGTGCATTCAGGTTCTTTTGTTTTTGAATCTTCTAAACAACTGTGTCCACCTCTCCTTTCGCACTGTTCCCATTTTGCTCCCTGCAGATTTACCCTCAGTTCCAGAGAAGCTCGTTGCTGGGATCCTGGGAATTATCTGTCTTGTCTTAATGGCCTCTGTGGTAACGATAGTTGTTATTCCCTGTAAGTCTATTTTAGAAGATTACAAGGGGAATTTTCACGTTAATGATTGAATGTGCCTCTATACATTTCATATTTTCAGGGAATAGAATTCTCATTGTAATGTATATCTTTGGATTGAATGTGGAATGGTCATTCAGAATCTGTCAAAGAATAAATGAAAGAATAATTGTTGAAAGTATTCGCTTCTGATGCAATTGTATGTATATAATTTGATTTCATAACTCAAAAATATGTTCTAGGAGTCTGAAAAACCTTACTGAGAGATATAAATTAATTTTTGAAAGTAGTTAAATCAAGAATTATAAGAACTATATGAGATGGTGAAATTTAGTTCTTTAGATCTATGAAATACTTTTCCAAAAAACCATTATTACTTTATCAAATTTTTCTTAAAATCATTTTTATTCCATATTATTCTAACTCTAACACAAAAAAATTCAAACAAAAACTTAAAATTATGATTGATTTAGATGCTAATTTTTTACAAAGATTCCTTTAATTTTTCTAGCTACATTAACACAGAAGCACAACAATTCTTCCCTGAATACAACAACTCAGAAAGGTATATAATAATTTTTAAAGTTTTAATATTGTACAGTTTATTTTTTCTTGATCTTAGGCTGTACAAAAATAAAATTTGGGGTGAAAAATTATAACATTTGGCAATAAATGTTCATAAATAAGAATTAGAGTAAGGCATTCTCTTATCATCAACTGTAAGTAAAATCACTATGCTTTGTTTTTATCTGTTGTGTTCAAATTCTTATTGCTATAAGATATAAGTTATTTATTGTTCCTTAAAAATCAGATTAGCTTGTTCATTGATTTTCAAGACATGTATAGAGTAGATTTTTGTTTGCTGGTTTGCTTTATATGGGAACACAATTAGGAGATGAGAGGCTGACCCTTTATTGCACATATGTATATAAGTGACTGTGTATTTTAAAACTACATAGTTTCCAGCCTCTGAAGATGCATAGATATGTTGCATACATATAGGTTTATACCTTTGCAAATATGTAAAAAAAAATTTCATTTTAAAAAATTCATATTGGTCTAGACAGTAATTCATATCTTTATTTAGCACGTCACTGTGGCCATTGTCCTGAGGAGTGGATTACATATTCCAACAGTTGTTATTATATTGGTAAGGAGAAAAGAACTTGGGCAGAGAGTATGCAGGCCTGTGCTTCAAAGAACTCCAGTCTGCTTTCTATAGATAATGAAGAAGAAATGGTAAGATGTAAATGTTATAAACACTTTATGAAAAGCTTATTTCCGTCAATAATATATTTATAGAAATCATCCATATGTGTGGGTATATATATTTAGCTTATGTTTTTAGTAGGGAGTAGCTTGTATGTTTTCAAGTTTATGTAATAGTTAATTGATTGACTTAATAATGTTTAAAAATTCATATACTGCTAAGGTACTTTTGATTGTTTTCAGTTTTTGCTTTTCATGGAAAACCATGCTTCTATAAATGCTTTGAATCCACAATAAATGTTGCTATCTAATTTTATCGGGCATTATATGATCTGGTCATGCAGATTGATCACAAAGTGAATGAACTCATATTATACAAGTCAGATCATGAGATAAAAGTTTCCAGCTCTAGCAGTTCCACCCCTGTGTGTGCCATCATCACTTATCCTGACTCCTCTCCAAAACACTGTCTTGACTTTTAATGTTACAAATAACATTTGCCTGTTTTTGAATTTATATAAAGGGAATCATACAGTGTAAATTTCATGTCTGTGTTTTTCACTCCTATCTGATATTTCTGCAATTCCTCCATATTATTGCAGTTATCAGTTGTATGTTACTGTTCACTGCTGTACTATGTACAGAGAACACTAAGAATCCATTGACTCTTTGTCTCTGGATGGGGAAGTGGGTCTTATGCCCTCAGGGACAAAGAGGACCTGGATGGTGCACTGGTAGTCATGGAGTCACTTTGCTGATCCTCCTCACCCACATCCACCCTGCTGTCTCTTGGGATGAGAAGGCAGCACTTCCTCTGGCTGTATTGATAGCAGCTCTCCTGGTAGATCATGCTTGCCAGTGGTACCAGCCTCGCCTGGTGTTATGGAGGGGACTCCCCTTCAATACAGAGTAGGAGTGAGCTTTGCCCGGCCTCCTCCTGTTGCCAGGTTGGGTGCCGGGAAACAGCAGGCCTAGGTCACCTTCTTGACTCAGGTAGGGGACTTAACATGCTCGCTCGGACACTTTGTTGATCCCTGATGCTAGGGTCCCAGACAATTTCATCTATCTCTTTCCGCCTTTCAGAGTTCTCCGTTGCTTTTGTCTTTCATTAATCACAGGGTTATAATTGTTTTTAGCAGGGAGTACCAGAGAGAGACGAGTCTACACCACCTGTCAGGACCACTGTTATTCTACCAAAACCAAATCAGTTAAAAGTGAGGGCTTATCTAGTTAAAGAATTCTGCGGTGCCCAGAAAACCCAATCTGTAGCTTCTATGTCATTTATTTCCGAATAACAACCTCTCATTCCTCTTCTAAATCTCCAACTCTGGGAAATGTAGTACAAAAATAGATTGATTTAGTCACAGTATCTGGAGGAATGAATGCACAGTATCACTAAACTTATTTAAATCCTACCTGGGTGTATTTGGTCAATTGGGGTCACTATTATAATGCAAGAATTAACACATCCTTATTAACATGAGAATAAGAATGAAAGTAC
This sequence comes from Piliocolobus tephrosceles, assembly GCF_002776525.5. NCBI lineage: Eukaryota > Metazoa > Chordata > Mammalia > Primates > Cercopithecidae > Piliocolobus > Piliocolobus tephrosceles. The sequence continues at coordinate 9,028,481 of NC_045443.1, forward strand.
TAAGTATAAATGTTGAAGAGTTCATTTATATCAAAATTATAAACATTTATGAAAAATTTTGGTACTGCAAATAGTGGTTTTCAACTTTAATATATTGCTTTTATAATGTTTTCATAATTACTATTTGAGTGAAAATTCTTTCTTTTCTTTTAGAAATTTCTGACCGCCATTTTATCTTCCTCATGGATTGGTGTGTTTCGTAACAGCAGTCATCATCCATGGGTGACAATCAACGGTTTGACATTCAAACATGAGTAAGTTGTTTTGTACGGTGCTATATAAAAATATATATAAATGATAAATTCAGAAGAATAATATGAATGAATGTGTGTGGACTCATTGACATGAAGAAAGATGTGGAAAGTTAGTGAAATGTTGACATAAATATTTTACAAAAGACCATAGTAGCCCATAATGTCTACCCGCTCATTAGTCGCCTAGTAACCCTCTTGGTTATCAGATGGACCAGGGGTGTCCAATCTTTGGCTTCTGTGGGCTACATTGGAAGAAGAAGAGTCTTGGGCCACACATAAAATACACTAACACTAATGATAGCTGACGAGCTAAAAATGTATATATATATATCTCAGAATGTTTTCAGAAAGTTTACGTATCTGTGTTGGGCCACATTCAAAGCTGTCCTGGGTCACATGCGGCCCATGGGCAGCGAGTTGGACAAGCTTGAGACGGACTATCAGGAAATTGCAGAGCTTGTTTTTATTAAAAAGCCACACTTACTTTTTTCCTTAAGAATATCCTCAAAGCACAAGAGTAGTGCTGTTGGCATATTGCTATAATTTTTTTATTAGTAGTTATTGTTGTCAATCTCTTCTTGTGCCTAATTTAGAAATTAAACTTTATCATAGTTACAAATGTGTAGAGAAAACACAATCTCTCTATAGGTTCTGTACTATCTGCCGTTTCAGGCATCCACTGGGGTCTGGAAACATATCCCCCGTGGATGAAGGGAGACCACTCTATTGAGTGTTCAGAATAATGACTCTTACTAATATTATGAAAAATTTAATTATCCTTTTCCATAAAGTTCTTTTCTTACACTACATAGAAAATGCTTTTGTCTCATGAATCATTTGCCTGAAATGTAACAGAATATGGATTTGTTTCCATTACAGGATAAAAGAGTCAGACCATGCTGAACATAACTGTGCAATGCTACATGCTCGTGGACTTTCATCAGACCAGTGTGGATCTTCAAAAATATATCATTGTAAGCATAAGCTTTAGAAGTAAAGCGTTTGCGTTTGCAGTGCATCAGATAAATTTTATATTTCTGAAAATAGAAATAATATTATGATTGCATAAATCTTGAAATGAATTATGTTATTTGCTCTAATAAGAAAATTCTAAATCAATTATTGAAATAGGATACACACAATTACTAAAGTACAGATTTCCTAGCATTTGTGTCGGGCTCGTTTTACGCAACACGATATTTGTGGTAGTCAGCCTTTCTAAAAGTTGCATGTTATATGAGTCAGTTTATATGAAGTATCAAGAACAGTCAAACCCATGGAGACACAAAGTAGAATAGTGGTTGCCAATGCCTAAGGGAGGTGGAAATAGGAGATGATCACTAATTGCTAGAAAGTTCCTTTGTGTCGTGATGAAAACTTTCTAAATTTCAGTAGTGGTGATGGTTGTAACTCTGTGAATATACTAAACATCATTGATTTTTAATCATTTTAAGTGGATGGAAATTTATGCTTTGTACGTGACACTTCAATAAAGCTATCCAGAAAAAAAAAAAAAAAAAGCCTCTCATGGGATTGTGACTGCATTTATTCTCTAATTTTCAAAGATTAGCTTCTTTATAATATTGACTTTTCTAATCAATGTACAGTGTTTCCTTCAATGTACTGTGTTATCTTTAATTTCTCTCTATCGTATTTTGTATTTTGGGGGATTAAAGTCGTACAGAAATGTAGGTATTTTATATTCATGCTTTTGTAAATGGCATCCTGATTCTAAAATTCCCTTTAGTAATTTTTGTTGTTACAAATAGAAATACAATTGATGTCTGCATTTTGATTTTATATCTACTTATTCCACTGATTTTATATATTTAAATCTATTATGTCAACTATTGATTTTTTTCTGGGTGTTCTATATAAAGAGCATTTTATTTGCAAATCATCACACTTTTTTAATCCATGTGCTATAACTTAGTTTTATTTTCATTTATTTTCACTGGCTAGGATTTTATACCCATAGTTGAATAGAAAGTGCAATCAAAGTTCTGTGTGTATCATATGTATCGTTTCCTGGTTTTGGCAAAAAATACTTCAACATGTTATTCATATTTACAAAGCTTGCTGGTTTTTTTCATCCTATCTTTCTCATATTGAAGCAGTTTTATAATATTCCTATTTTCTAATAGATTTTATCATTTGTTGTAACATTTTTATTTGTATCAGTTGGAATGATATATGTTTTCTTTATATAACGTTTTTATAGACTACTTTTATTGTTTCAAATGTTAAACCAGCTTTTGTTTCTGAAATAAATCCATGATGATCGTTGTATATTTCCCTCATAAAATATCAGTGCTGGCTGGGTGCGGTGGCTCACATCTGGAATCCCAGCACTTTGGGAGGCTGAGGCGGGTGGATCACAAGCTCAGGAGATCGAGACCATCCTGGTCAACATGCTGAAACCCCATCTGTACTAAAAATACAAAAATTAGCTGGGCATGGTGGTGCACACCTATAGGCACTTATAGGCTGAGGCAGGAGAATCACTTTAAACCGGGGGTCCAAGGTTACAGTGAGCCGAGAGCACACAACTGCACTCCAACCTGGTGACAGAGGGAGTCTCTGTCTCAAAAAAAAAAAAAAAAAAAAGGATATATATTTTATGTAGGGTAAGATTTATTTCTTCATCCACGTTCACTAGGATATTTGACCATGTTTCAAGTTTATAAACTTGAAAGGTTTTGGTATCAAGGCTATCTTGGGAAGAATTTCTGTTTGTCTGTAACCTGAAAGCATTTGGTGAGAGTACTGCTTTATTTTTAAATGTTATAATTCACTAGTAATGTCATCTGAGTTTGCAGACTATTTTTGTAGGAAAGTTTATGTCTAAACTGATTTCTTTGATACATGTGGGATATACTCAGATTTCTATTTGAGGTGCTGCATTTGGTAAAGAGTATTTATTAATTTTCTATTTCATATAGACATTAAAATGTAATGAAAATATAGTTTTATTGCCTCTAAATAACTTTAAATACCATTATGGCATTTCCACATTTAATCTAGAAATAGGCCAGTTGTGGTGGCTCAAGCCTATAGTCCCAGCACTTTGGGAGGCATCACTGTGCCCGACCCATATCAATTTTTTAAAATGTTAAATTTGTTATTTTTGTGAATATATTAGTAAGTATATATTTTTAGTAGTCTTTCATCAAATTTTAAAAGCATTTTCACTGAAAATACCTTTGGCCTTGCTATTCTCTCTACTCTAACATTCTTTATCCTGACTTTTTACTGTTTATTCAGTTTTTTCTTACACATCACTTGTATTTAATTTTAGCTTTTCTATTTTTATTTTAGTGCATTTCAGTTAATTTAATTTTTAGGTCATCTTTTGTAATATATATACATTGAGGGCAATCAGTTTTTACAAGAAAGAGTTCTGTTCTATTTTCCTTATAATTCATATAAAAATTGTGACCATTCATTTTGAGAATTTCTTTCACCCATATGTTATTTAGACATGTGTTGCTGAATTTAAAACCATATAAGGTTGGCAGATATTTTTTACTGACATCTATCGTAGATAAACTATAGTTAGAACATTTTCTGTGAAGCTGGAAATATTCTTCATCTTTGTATGCAAAGATGTGGCTAGTGTGCTGAGAAACTGGTTTTACATGTTATTTATTTTGTATTAATTAATGTTGAACTAGAATATTTATTTTTTAACTGTCCACTGGCCAAGCTTAGCTAGTGGTACTACATTGAAATCATAGTCCTATATTTTTTACTTATATGCTTAGAGTTATGAGATTATATTGTTTGTATTTGGGAAAAATATGTGAAATTAAATATGTGAGTATGCTACATATGTGTGAGTGTGTGCATATGAGTGATAACTACTTGTCTAGTTCAAATCTTTCTATAGGCTCCCTGGTCTGTTTATGTGTTAAGCACTGAGAGAAAAGTGTTTAAAAATCCCATTTATGATTGTTTACTTATTCACTTTCTTCAATTATATGTTGACCTTGTATCACTAGGTACATGCAATGATAACAATGTATATTACTAGTGGTTTGGAAAATTAATCTAATGTTATGAAGCATGCTTCTTCAATTCCAGTAAAGGGCTTGCCTTATATTAAGACAGCACATTAACTATAATAGTGGTCTACCAGTTTGTGAGATATGGTATATGTTTTTAAATATTTTATCTTCATCTTTTCTTTTTTAAATATTTCAATTTTAATTTCAGTGGCTACATAGTAGGTGTATATGTTTCTTGGGCACATGAGCTGTTTTGAGACCGACATGCAATGCATAATAATGACATCATGTAAAAATGGTGTTTCCGTCTTCCTAAGGATTTATCCTTTGTGTTACAATTTAATTATACTCTTTAGTTATTTTTAAATGTACAATTAAATTATTATCCACTGTAGTGACCCTGTTGTGCTATCAAACACTAGGTCTTATTCATCCTTTCTAAATATTTTTATACTCATTAATTAAGCATTTTCACTTCCCTACTACTACCCTTCCACTATCCATCTCAATCTTTGGTAACCATCCTTCTACTCTGTCTCTCCATGAGTTCAAGTGTTGTGATGTTTAAATCCCACAAGTAAGTGAGAGCATGTGATGATTGTCTTTCTGTGACTGGCTTATTTTTCTTAACATAATGACCCCTGGTTCCATTCATGTTGTAGCAAATGACAGGGTCTCATTCTTTTTATGGCTGAATATTAGTCCATTGTTTATATATACCACATTTTCTTGGTCCATTCATCTGTTAATGGGCACTCGGGTAGCTTCCAGATCTTGGCTGTTGTGAACAGTGCTGCAGCAAACATGGGAGTACAGCTATCCCTCAGATATACTGATTTTCTTTCTTTTGGGTATATACCTGGGAGTGGGATTGCAGGATCATATGGTAGCTCTACTTTTATATTCATTTTTCTTTATGCTTACATGAAAGGAATGCCTCATAAAGACAATATTTATTACTGAATATATACATTCTTTGCTTTTACATTCAAATACTTAATATAATGATGAATATCTAAAATATTATCCTTATGTATTTTATTTGTATGGAAATACATAAGGACTGGTATTAATTATAACTCAATTTTTATTACATTCTGATTGAACACTACCAAGTGTTTAAACTCTGTTGTTCCCTTATGTTTTCATAATAGACATTTTCATTGTTTACTTTCCACATGGAAACTTGTTAATGTAATACAACTTACAGCAAACCTGCTGGCACTTTGATCTTGGACCTCCCTGCTCTCTGAACTGTGAGTAATATATCTGTATGGTTAATACATTGCTTGATTTTGATATTTTATGATACCAGTACAAACAAAGTGAGATTACTCTCTATTTTATTTACCAATTAGCCTGTATCTGCTCCCCAAATTCTAATACAAATATTTATCTCAATGTTGGAAACTTTATCATTAATACACTGTTCAATATCCAATTAGGTATATCCACACAATTCCTTTACTTTAAGTCTTCTTTTTGAATATCCAAGTTTTCATTGGGAATCTGTGTTTAATCTATTGAAGATATCTAAATTTAATTTTATTTAGAGTTTGTAATAACTAATTCACTCCAATTTTTAAAATTCATTGAAAATTATTTTATTTCATGTTACATTAAAAGTATATTTTCACTTCTTCTTGACTTCCAACTTACCCATAACTCATAGGAAACCAGATATTGTCATTATTTGCAATAGTCATAGTAATACATATGTACGTTCAGTGTTAGGGTTCTCCAGAGGGGCAGAACTAATAGGTACATTTATATATGAAGGGGGGTTTATTATGGAGAATTGGCTCACACAATCACAAGGCAAAGTCCCACAATAGGCCATCTGCAAGCTGGGGAAGAAAGAAGCCAGTAGTGGCTCAGTCCGAGTCAAAAGCCTCAAAAGCAGAGAAGCCAAAAGTGCAGCCTTCAGTCTGTGGCCGAAGTCCCAGAAGCCCATGTAAAACCACTGGTGTAAGTACAAGAGTCCAAAGGCTGAAGAACCTTGAGTGTGATGTCCAAGGGCAGGAGGGTTGGAAGGAAGCATCCAGCACGGGAGAACAATGAAAGCCAAACACTCAGCAAGCCAACTTACCCCACCTTCTTCTAGCTGCTTTGTTCTACTGGCTCTGGCAGCCATTGGATGGTGCCCACCCACACTGAGGATGGGTCGTCTTCGCCCAGTCCACTGACTCACATGTCAATCTCCTCTGCCAACACCGTCACAGATACAGTCAGAAACAACACTTACCAGCTATATAAGCATCCTTCCATCCAATCCATTTGACACCTAATATTAATCATCGTAAGCTCTGTGTGTGTGTGTATTTATGTCATATAAACATATATATACACATCAAATAGAGTAAGTTCTTCTTCAGTTCTTCTCTATTTTTCTGTTTTTATATATTTATTGTGCCTTTGTATATGCATAAATTTCATTCACATTAAATGCTCAAACAGTAGAAACCTATATTATTTCGATTAACAAAGGACATGATATATAGTCACGTGCCACAAAATGATGTTTTGGTCAATGACAGACCAAATAATAAATTATATATTGTATATTGCTACTATAGTAGATAAATAGTGGTCCCACTAGATTATTACGGAGCTGAAAAATTCCTATGACTTAGTGATGTCATAGCAATAGTTGCAGTACGGTGTATTATTCACATGTCTGTGGTGATGCTGTTGTAAACATATTACTGTGCTGCCAGTGGAATAATGTATATCACACACAATTACATGCACTACATAATATTTGATAGTGATAATACATGACAATGTTATTGGTTTATGTATTTGCTGTAGTATACTTTTAATTATTGTTTTAGAGTGTACTCCTTCTACTTCTACAAAAACAGTTACCTGAAAAACAACCTTGGGCAGGTCCTGCAGGAGGAATTCCAGAAGAAGGCCTTGTTACCATAGGAGAGGACAGCTACACATGTGTTATTGCCCCTGAACCTTCCAGTGGGACAAGATGTGGAGGGGATGACAGTGATACTGATCTTGCTGGCATTGTGTAAGCTTAGGCTAATGCGTGTGTTTGTGTGTTAGGTTTTTAAAAGGTTAAAAAGAAAAAATTAAAATGAGAAATAGAAAAAAAGCTTGTAGAATAAGAGTATAAAGAAAATAGATTTTAAGACTGTGCAATTTGTGTTTTTAAATATAGGGTATTTAAAAAGAGGCAGAAAGTTTTTTAAAAAATGAAAAATTTAGAAACCAACAAAGTTGCAGTAAGCTAAAGTTAATTTATTATTAGCAAAAGAATAAAGTGCTGCATACATATAGTGTACCCTAGTGTAGACTTTATAAATCCTGCAGTAGCGTGCTGTAATATCCTAGGCCTTGACTTTCAATTGCTACTCACTGACTCACCTTGGGAAAATGTCATTTCCGCAGGCTTCATTCATAGAAAGTGCCCTATAAAAGGATGCCATTTTAACCTTTTTTTAAACCATATTTTACTGTTTTTTATGTTTACATATGATTAGATAAACAAAACTTACCATTCTCTTCATTGCTTACATTATTCACTACAATAACATGTTGGATGGGTTTGTATCCTTGGAGCAATAGGCTATCCCATATAACATAGGTTTGTAGTAGCTGTATCATCTAAGTGTATGTAAATACACTCTATGATGTTGACACAAGGATGAAATTGCCTAAAGACACATCCCTCAGAAGTATCCCTTTCATTAAGCAAACAATTACAGTATAACACTATTTAATGGAAAACTCCAAGTGGATGTTTGTAGCAATAGTAGACATCAGCACTTCAAACTTAAACAGAAAACATTAGTGAATGATACGTTATGTGGCATCCTTAGTGAATGATTTTATTGTTTTAATTCCATAATGTGACTAATAGAAAAAATTAACCTAGATTGTGAAAATGTAATGAAATATAAATATAAATAAACTTACTTGTAGGATAAATAGATACAATATAAACACAAGCACATATGCATATAACATTAATTTATTTTATGAAAATATATTACAATATATTTTACAGAAAAACATCTATGCCTAGCCAACATTAGCCATTCTGATGGAAGGGCAAATAGTAATTCTGATTGCAAAGAAATAAATATGGATTTAAATTTCAACATTTTAGATTTTAGAGAATGACTGGACACGGTGGCTCATGCCTGTAATCCCAGCACTTTGGGAAGCCGAGGCAGATGGATAACAAGGTCAGGAGATCGAGACCATCCTCGCTAACAGGGTGAAACCTTGTCTCTACAAAAATACAAAAAAAATTAACTGGGCATGGTGGCGCATGTCTGTAATCCCAGCTACTCAGGAGGCTGAGGCAGGAGAATCACTTGAGCCCAGGAGACAGAGGTCGCAGTGAGCTGAATTGCAGCACTGCACTCCAGCCTGGGCAATAGAATCATGCATAAACATTCCCCCTTTTCTTGACAGAAAATGATGAAAGATTTTTATTTAATACGATGAGATAATTTATAGTATTTTTCTTGATGTTTATATACCATTTATTTCTTTAAATTTTTGTTTATTTATTTTTGAGACAAGATCTGGCTCTGTCGCCCAGGCTGCAGTGCAGCGACACTAACTCAGTTCACTGCAGCCTCGACCTCCAGGGCGCAAGTGATCCTCCCACCTCAGCCTCCAGAGCAGCTGGGACTACAAGCAAACACCGGCATCCTCGGCTAATTTTTGTATTTGTTTTGAGGAGATGGGGTTTCATCCTGTGTATCATGCTGGCCTCAAACTCCCGAGTTCAAGTGATTCTGGATGCTGGGATCACTGACATGAGCTACCACACCCAGACACTGATGTTCCATTTTACTGATGTTTTAAAAATCTCCGTTTTCTGGCCTCCCCATTTTTAAGTAGTTGAGGTCTTAAAAATTGCTTTTACCTCCCTACATAGTTTAACTTAAGCTTTAATCATTTACAACAAATATTGCTATTAAAATGCAGACAATAAGTCATTATTAGAGAGGGAATCAGTGAAAAATAGAGTGAGTAGTTTTTTATTATTGCAGTCTCTGGCATGGAGATATAGATCAGTATTGTTTAATATTTTATTCTTTCAAGAGACATTTATTTCAATCAGAGGACTCTGGTTAGCTTTCATAAGAAAAACGAATGAGGGAATTTTAAGAACTACGGCAAAGAAATCAAGAAGATAAGTTGGAGAACTGATGTCAGTTACGATTAAGTTGACAATGTAGCATTTTCTCAAAACAGTGACAAGTACATTAAATTCTTATTGATAAGATTATTAAATTTTTTATTATGATAGCAGTGATATTATAGGGGTATATGATAAAGAAGTATATAATGTCAAGTTTTAGGTACCTTGTCTAAATGTAGAAAGTAAACATCTAAGATACTTTTAAAAAATTACAAGATTTTGGTGTTTTGACTGAGATGGAAGCAATCAACTCCATGGGTCAAATCTCTGCTCTCCCCCTATCCTGTCGACCATTAAAATAATTTCTAAGAGGCACTGAAAATGGACAAACTTAATGCCACCCTAGCCACCCAAAGTCTCCTATATTCTAAAGTGTGTGATGAGATAAACTCATTCAAAATAGCCCTAGGGTGAGAATTTCCTGTTCAAATCTGAAGTGACACACTGGCGAGGAATCTACTTTTTCCACTCTTGCCTCACTCTGACCCTTCAAAGGGCAGTCTGTGAAGATCACAGATAAGGTTTGTGTCTTTAAGAGGTAACCTGACCTCCCCACTGAAGGGCATGTGGCTTTCTGGTGACAGAAGGTATGTGTTGCTACTCTCCCTGTTTCTCTACTTGCTCCTCTGATTTAGTAGAAGATTGTAAATACTGGCTGTGATGCACCTGAAGTGAAGTTTATATAGACTAAAATCAAGGTAGAACTCTCTTCATGTGGATAATTCAAGGTGAAAAATGAGCCAAAATATAAAATATGTTTGAGAATTTCTTAGAGTTATTGCCTGTGGAGAATCACTCAAGTAGATGCATACATAATAATAGGTTTGCCAATCAATGTAATTCAGAATGAAACCCATAACCATCATGACAATGAACAATTCATTTTGGATTTTGTAATCATTACTGATTTAACTGTATATTACATTTAGACCAACCTTTAAAAATAAATTTTTGAAATGGATACATCAAATTCTGAATGTCAAACACTAATTTTCAATCACATACCTAGAATTAATGAAAGCAGTTTTAATATTTAATAAAAGCAAGGATGAAATCATTTTCATAAAATGCAAATCTGACCTGAATTATAAACAATTGAAAGACTTAAAACAATTGAACCAAACATTGCAAAAAAGATGTACCACACTGACATGAGATGCCTAATTAATGAGTTATTTTACACACTCTAATGCTAATCAGAAATAATAAAATGGCAGTTGTGTTACAAATAGTTAAAATGTCTATTATGTATTCAGTGCTAATATGTGCCAGGTTGTGTGTTTAGTTTTTTACATACATTATACCTTATAAATTATTTTTTGCACTGTAGATTAGTAAACTAGGCTAATAGACACTAAATAATTTACTAAAGGTCACACATTATAACTTGCAAAGCTAGAATTAACTGTAGTCTCACTGACTAGAGCTCATTGACTAGATTATTAAATTACATTATCTGAACTATTACAATTACTTATACATCCAAAGCGACCCTCACTGACTTCTACAACCATAGGAGCTTTCTGAACATTCGATTGGACACTGTTCTTCCATAGATGGCCCACACGTTTATTTATCATTTTAGGTTTTCCTATTTTAATCATTAAATCAGTTACCAATTTCTTGTGTAAAAGAAGCAATTTTAAAATATATTTTGTTTTCAATAGTATCTAGTTTATGCATAGGGTAATGTAATGTTTTACAAGATATTAGATGTATTTTTAAAATTTTAATAGTTTTTCTGATTTCCTAATTTACAAATTTAGTATAAGAAGTTACTCTGTATGCTAGCAGAATTATTTTATCTCATGACACACAATCCTTAACCATCAATGAATCTTAAAACTATAATAAAATTCATGTATTACTAAATACAGTATTTTAATTGTTAACATATGCAGTCTATTGGTGTTAAGTGTTTTTGAAGAATCTAACCTTAATTTAATACAAATATTTTTTTCATGAACTTCTTAGTTCTCACAAGTTTAATGTTTTTATTATTCCCACTAGTAATATTATGTCAAATACAGAATACATTTAAAAAATTACCGATTATATCATGAGATTTTTCTTTAAAGCTTTAGGAAATTAGTACCAGCATTTTACATTGGTCAACAGCAAAGTAAACATTACTGCTCAGCTCCAACACATGCAGATTGCATATACCAGGGATCCTGTCAAAATATACACCATTCATAGCTTCTTAAGTGCAGTTATCACAGAGCACAGTCCCTGACATCACACAGCTGCAGACATGAATAAACAAAGAGGAACCTTCTCAGAAGTGAGTCTGGCCCAGGATCCAAAGAAGCAGCAGAGGAAACCTAAAGGCAATAAAAGCTCCATTTCAGGAACCGAACAGGAAATATTCCAAGTAGAATTAAACCTTCAAAATTCTTCTCTGAATCATCAAGGGATTGATCAAATATGTGGCTGCCAAGGTAACACATTAAATAGGTCTTCAATATTATTGTTCTAGGACGTGCAGATGAATGCAGAAGGGTGGGGAAAGATTAGGGAATATTTTGCACTTGTGAGAATCAGAGTTCACAATTGGGATCTAATATTCTAATATGACATCAGAAGACTAATTTTATTTGGGCATTGTTCAACCGTAATCTGCGATCCACTCATGGAACATTATATTTACTGAAAATGAACTGGAATATTCTGAGAGAAAGATTACCAGAGTAGATGTAGATTTCGAGGCCAGAGTTTATCATTATGTTTCCCTGTGCATGTGGGTTCTCTAGTATGGAATCCTCATCAACTCTCTATCTCCCCTCTCTCAGTGCCTCTGTTTCTCTCCCTGCAGGTTTACTGCCTCCTCCAGGGAAGCTCACTGCTGAGGTCCTGGGAATCATTTGCATTGTCCTGATGGCCACTGTGTTAAAAACAA
>NC_045443.1:9045816-9053965 GCF_002776525.5 Piliocolobus tephrosceles
AGTTCTTATTCCTCGTAAGTGTATTTTTGAAAGATTAGATGGGAAAGTTTTACTTTAATGCTTGGAAGTGCCTCAAAATATTTCATACTGTTGAAGAATAGAACTCTCATTGTAATGTTTATTTCAGAGATCTATTACTTCATTTATTTTTATAGAAAAAGTTAATTTTATTAAAGATTGTCCCCATTTTAAATAACATACAAAGTTTCAAAGTAAGAAACTAAACCCATTATGGTTTATCTAGATATTAGTTTTTACAAAAATCATTTTAAGTTTTCTATTACAGTCCTGGAGCAGAACAATTCTTCCCTGAATATAAGAACCCAGAAAGGTACATTTTTATTTTCAACATTCAGATATTAGTATAATTTGGACCCAAAAGTAATATGGTTATTCTAAATTTTTCACAACATAAATAACAAAATCATTATAGAGAATATGTGTTTATTTTTTTGTGTGTGCAATCTATCTATATATATATACACACACACACATACACAATGTATTTTCTGAATTCATAATTCAAATACATGCTATAGGAGAAAAGTATTTAGAAAAACAAATTAATTTTTGAAAGTGGTTACATCAAATACTACAAGAGATGGTGAAGTTTTGTGCTAAAGTCTTTAAAAATATTTCTTTCGAAGATCTATTCATTTATTTTTATAGAAAAAGTGAATTTTATTAAAGATTGTCCCCATTTTAAATAACACACAAAGTTTCAAAGTAAGAAACTAAACTCATTATGATTTATCTAGATATTAGTTTTTACAAAACTCATTTTAATTTTTCTGTTACAGTCCTGGAACAGAACAATTCTTTCCCGAATACAAGAACCCAGAAAGGTACACTTTTATTTTCAACGTTCTGATATTAGTACAATTTATATTTTGTGTCTGGTTTAAGGCATGTAAAAGAATAATGGCATTTTTGCAGAAAATAAGCCATAAAATTCAGCCATAAACATTTATAAACAAAGATTATAAGGCAGCATTTCCTTTTCTCCAGTAAGTAGAAATACTCACTTAAAATCATTCTACCCTCTGTCTCCCAATTAACAGAAGTGTCCTACTGCTATGAGATGATATGAAATGAATAATTTTACTATCCTATAAAAGCAGTTGTTTGTCAGTGATGTTCAAGACATGTGTAGAGTGTATTTCTGTTTGTTGGTTTGCTTCATATGGGAACACAATTAGGGATAAGAGGTTAACCCTTGTCTGTGCATGTGTGTATGACTGACTCGGTTATTAAAAATACACATATTTATAAGCCTGTAAGGATGCATAAATATGTTAAGCACATATAGGTTTATACTGTTGCAAATATGCAAACTAATTTTCATTTGTAAACGTTCATATTGTTCTGCATAGTAATTCATATCTTTATTTAGCACGTCATTGTGGCCATTGTCCTGAGGAGTGGATTACATATTCCAACAGTTGTTATTACATTGGCAAGGAAAGAAGAACTTGGGCAAAGAGTTTGCTGGCCTGTGCTTCGAAGAACTCCAGTCTGCTTTCTATAGATAATGAAGAAGAAATGGTAAGATATAAATGTTTCAAACATTTTATGAAAAACTTCTTTCAGTGAATAAAACATTTGTAGTAAACATCCATATGTGTGTACATATATTTATCTTATATATTTTCAAGTTTATGTATTATTCAATTGATTGACTTAATACTGTTTTTAAAGTTATATACTGCTAATGTACTTTTATTTTCAGTTTTTGCTTTTCAAGGAAAACCATGCTTCTATAAATACTTTGAATACACAATAAATGTTTCTATCTAATTTTATCAGGCATAATATAATCTGGTCATGCAGATTGATCACAAAGTGAATGAATTCATCTGATACAAGTCAGATCATGAAATAAAAGTTTTCAGCTCTAGCAGTTCCACCCCTGTGTATACACTCATCATGATCCTGACTCCTCTCCAAAACCCTGTCTTGTCTTTTAATATTATAAATAGCATTTGCCTGTTCTTGAATTTATATAAAGGGAATCATACAGTGCGAATTTCATGTCTGTCTTTTTCACTCCTATCTGATATTTCTGCAATTCCTCCATATTATTGCAGTTATCAGTAGTATGTTACTGTTCACTGCTGTACTATGTACAGAGAACACTAAGAATCCATTGAGTCCTTGTCTCTGGATGGGGAAGTGGGTCTCCTGCCCTCAGGGACAAAGAGGACCCCGGATGGTGCACTGATAGTCATGGAGTTCCTTTGCTGATCCTCCTCACCCACATCCACCCTGCTGTCTCTTGCTATGAGAAGGAAGCACTTCCTCTAGCTGTATTGATAGCAGGTCTCTTGGTAGATCATCCTTGCCAGTGGTACCAGCCTCGCCTGGTGTTGTGGAGGGGACTCCCCTTCAATACAGAGCAGGTGTGACGTTTGCTGGGCCTCCTCCTATTGCCAGGTTGGGTGCGAGGAAACAGCAGGCCTAGGTCACCTTCTTCTGTTGGGTGGGAAACTTAACATGCTCGCTCAGATACTTTGTTGAATCCTGATGTTAGGGTCCCAGACAATTTCATTTTCCTTTTTCCACCTTTCAGAGTTCTGCATTGCTTTTGCCTTTATTAATCCCAGAGTTTATAGTTATTTTTAGTAGGGAGTAACAGAGAGAGATGGGTCTACACCACCTCGTCAGGACCACTGTTACTCCACCAAAATGAAATCAGATAAAAAACTGAGGGCTTATCTAGTTAAAGAATGGTGTGGTGCCCAGAAAACCCAACCTGTAGCTTCTATGTCATCTATTTCTGAATGACAACCTCTCCTTTCTCTTCTAAATCTCCAACTCTGGGAAATATAGTACAAAAACAGATTGATTTCATCACAGTTCCTGGAGGAATGAATGCACAGTGTCAGGAAACTTATTTAAATCCTTCCTGTGTTTATTCAGTCAATTGGGGTAACTATTATAATGCAAGAATTAAAATGTCTTTATTAACATGAAAATAACAATGAAAGTACTAAGTATAAACATTGAAGAGTTCATTTATATCAAAATCATAAACATTTATGGAAGTTTTTGGTACCGCAAATAGTGGTCTTCAACTTTAATATATTGTTTTTGTAATGTTTTCATAAGTATTATTTAAGTGAAAATTCTTTCTTTTCTTTTAGAAATTTCTGACCGCCATGTCACCATCTGCATGGATTGGTGTGTTTCGTGACAGCAGTCATCACCCATGGGTGACAATCAACGGTCTGACTTTCAAACATGAGTAAGTTGTTTTGTACGGTGCTATATAAAAAAATATAAATTCAGAAGACTAATATGAATAAATTTATGTGGAATCATATACATGAAGAAAGATGTGGAAAGTTAGTGAAATGTTGATGTAAATATTTCACAATAGACCATAGTAGTCCCTATATGTCAACCGCTTATTGGTCAGCTAGTAACTTTCTTGGTTATGAGATGGAGCAGGGATGTCTAATCTTTGGCTTCTGTGGGCCACATTGGAAGAATAGTATTGGGCCACACATAAAAATACACTAACACTAATGATAGCTGATGAGCTAAACAAAAAAAATTGCAAAAATATCTCAGAATGTTTTCAGAAAGTTTACATATTTGTGTTGAGCCACATTAAAAAGCTGCCTGGGCCACATGCAGCCCATGGTCCGTGAGTTGGACAAGCTTGAGATGGACTATCAGGGAATTACAGTGCTTGTTTTCATTAAAAAGCCACCCTTATTTTATTTAAGAATATCCTGAAAGTACAAGAGTACTGCTGTTGGCGTATTGCTTATAATTTTTTTATCAGTAGTTATTGTTGTAATCTCTTGTTGTGCCTGATTTATAAATTAAACTTTATCATATTAAGAATGTGTAGACACCACACAATCTCTCTACAGGTTCTGTACTATCTGCCATTTCAGACATCCACTGGGGTCTTGAAACATATCCCCCGTGGATGAAGGGGGGACTACTGTATTGAGTTTTCAGAATAATGACTTTTAGTAATAGTATATGAAAAATTTAATTACTGTTTTTCTTAAACTTGTTTTCTTACAGTACATGGAAAATGTTCTTGTCTCATGAATCACTTGCATAAAATGTAACAGGATTATGGATTTTTCTCCATTACAGGATAAAAGACTCAGATCATGCTGAATGTAACTGTGCAATGCTACATCTAAATAGACTTAAATCATTCCACTGTGGATCTTCAAAAAGATATTATTGTAAGCATAAGCTTTAGAATGAAAGTATTTGAGTTTGCAGTGCATCAGATAAATTTTATATTTGTTAGAATAGAAATGATATGATTGCATAAGTCTTAAAATGAATTGCATTATTTGCTCTAATAATAAGAAAATTCTAAACAACTATTGAAATATAGTATACACAATTTTAAAAGTACAGATATCCTAGCATTTAGGTCAGGCTCATTTTGCTAATCATGTTTGTGGCATTCAGCCTTCCTAAAAGTTGCATGTTTTGTGGGTCAGTTTATATGAAGTGTCAAGAACAAGCAAAACTATGGAGACAGAAAGTAAAAGAGCGCTGCCAACGCCTAAGGGAGGTTGAAATAGGAGGTGGCCACTAATTGCTAGAATGTTTGTTTGTGTCAGTGATGAAAACTTTTAAAATTTCAGTAGTGGTGATGGTTGTAACTCTGTGAATATACTAAAAATCACGGGTTTTTAATTATTTTAAGTGGATGAAACTTATACTGTGTACA
The DNA here is from genome assembly GCF_002776525.5 of Piliocolobus tephrosceles. NCBI lineage: Eukaryota > Metazoa > Chordata > Mammalia > Primates > Cercopithecidae > Piliocolobus > Piliocolobus tephrosceles. Next base: position 9,050,528 of record NC_045443.1, read on the forward strand.
CAATACCTCAATAAAGCTCTCCAAAAAAATAATAATACTGTCCTGGGATTGCTTGAGTCTGCATTTAGCCTCTAAAGTAATATTTAAAGATTAGCTTCTTGACTTTTCCAATCAATATCATATTATGCCCTTCAATGTACTGGGTTCAATGTACCGGGATCTCTTTAATTTATCTCTATTATATTATATATTTTGGGGGATTGAATCATACAGAAATGCAGATATTTTACATTCATGCTTTTGTAAATGGCATTCTGATTTTAATATTCCCTTTAATAATTTTTGTTACTGTAAATAGTAATACAGTTGATGTCTGCATTTTGATTTTATATCTAGTTATTTCACTTATTTTACATATGTAAATCTATCATTTCAAACGTAGATTTTTCTGGATTTTCTATATAAACAGGAATTTTATCTGCAAATAATCACACTTTTATTTTTTCTATCCATGTGCCATAACTTATTTTTTCTTCATTTATTTTCTCTGGCTAGTGCTTTATATCCATAGTCAAATAGAAGGTACAATCAAATTTTGCATGTATCATATGTATCATTTTCTGGTTTTAGCAAAAAATAATTCAACATATTATTCATATTTACAAAGTTCGGTGTTTTTTTCATCATATCTTTCTTATATTGAAGCAGTTTTATAATATTCATTTTTTCTAATAGATTTTATCAATTGTTGTAACATTTTTATTATTTTTTGTTACTCAGAATGATATGTGTTTTCTTTATACAACATTTTATAAAATAAATTAGTTTTATTTTTGTCAAATGTTAAACTAGGCTTTGTTTCAAAACAAATCCATGCAGATGATTGTATATTGCTCCTTATAAAATATCAGTACACATATTATATCTAGAGTAAGATTTGTTTCTTCATCCATGTTCACAAGGATATTTGACCATGTTTTTATTTATAGCTATGTACTTGAAAAAGTTTTGGTCTCAAGGCTATCTTGGGAAGATTTTCTCTTTTTCTATAACCTGGAAGCATCTGTTAAGAGTACTGCTTTAGTCATGAAAAAGGATGAGTTCATGTCCTTTGCAGGAACATGGATGAAGCTGGAAACCATCATTCTCAGCAAACTATCACAAGGACAGAAAACCAAACACCACGTGTTCTCACTCATAGGTGGGAATTGAACAATGAGAGCACACGGACACAGGGAGGGGAACATCACATACTGGGGCCTGTCGGGGAGTGGGGGATTGGGGAAGGAGGTATTAGGAGAAATACGTTATACCTAATACCTTTTATATTAGGTATTAGGAGAAATACCTAATGTAAATGACAAATTGATGGGTGCAGCAAACCAACCTGGCACATCTATGCCTATGTAACAAACCTGAACATTGTGCACATGTACCCTAGAACTTAAAATATAATAATAATAATGAAGAGTACCACTTTATTTTTAAATGTTATCGTTCCCTAGTGATGCCATCTGAGTTTGCAGGCTATTTTTGTAGAAAAGTTTATGTCTAAACTAATGCTTCAGTACATGTAGCGTTTACTCAGATTTCTATTTGAGGTAGTATATTTTGGTAATGAGCATTTCCTGGGAATTTTCCATTTCATATGGACATTAAATGCATTGATAATTATTGCCTGTTTAATAACTGTAAATACCATAATGGTATTGCCATGTTTAAACTAGAAATAAAATATCTGTGCCTTTTCAAAATCTTCCTTTAGTAGTCTTTTGTGACCATTCATCTTGATAATTTATTTGGCCCATATGTTATTTAGACATACATTACTGAATTAAAAACCATATAAGGTTCTCAGATTTTTGTTCATTGACTTCTATTGTAGGTAAAATATAGTTAGAACATTTTCTATGAAAATGGAAGTGTTCATTCCTCTATAAATGTGGTTCATGTGGTGAGATACTGGTGTTAAATGTTATTTACTTTTTATTAATTAATGTTAAATGTGAATAGGTACATTTCGACTGTCTCCTGGCCAAGCTTGCCTAGTGGTACTACATTGAAATTGAGTATATGTGTGAGTGTGTGTGTGAATGTATTCATATGAGTGATAGTTACTTGTCTAGTTTAAATCTTTCTACAGGCTCGCTGGCCTGTCTTGTATTAAGCATCAAGAGAAGAGTCTTTAAAATCCCACTTATGATTGTTTACTTGTTCACTTTATTCAATTATATGTTGAATTTGTATCATTAGGTATATGCAACGATAAAAATATATTACTAATGGTTTGGAAAATTAACTTATCATTATGAAGCATATTTCCCCAATTTCAGTAAATTTCATCTCAGCTCACTGCACCCTCGACCTTACCTCCAAGGCTCAAGCGATCCTCCCACCTCAGCCACCAGAGTAGCAGGCTACAGGCAAATACCACCATGCTGGCTACTTTTTGTATTTTTTTTGTAGAGATGGGATTTCATCATGTTGACCAGGCTGGTTTTGAACTCCTGAGCTCAAGAAATCTACATGTCTTGCTCTCCCAAGTTGTTGGGTACATGAGCCACCGCGCCTGAGTGCTCATGTACCATTTAGCTTGTATTTTTAAAATCTACTTTTTCTGCCTTCCCTGTTTTTAACTAAGTGACGTTTTAAAAATTACTTTTCCCACTCTATATAGTTTGATTTAAGCATTAGTCATTTACAACAAATATTCCTATTAAAATGCAGACAGTTATGATTGGAAAATCAATGAACAATATAATGAATGGATTTTTATATTTCAGTCTGGCATGGTGATATAGTACAATATTGTTTAATAATTTATTCTTCCCAGAGACATCTCCTTTAGTAGAAGATTGTAAATATTAAATGTGATGCAACAAGGTAAAGTTAATACAGAATAAAATCAAATTAGAACTGTCTTTACATGAATAATTCAGGGTGAAAAACAACCCGAAATATACCACACTTGAGGATTTTCAAAAGTATTTACATGATTGCCTGTGGAGAATTAGTTAAGTACATGCATACATAATAATAAGTTTGTTGATCAGTATAATTTAGAGTGTAACCAATAAATATCATGACAATGAAGAATTAATTTGAAATTTTATAATCATTCTAGATGTAATAATACTTTATATGTAGCCCAGACTTTAAAAATCAATATACATCAAATTGTGAAGGTCAAACATAATTTCTCATACACATATTTAATTGAAGCAGATTTTATTTTTTTAGAAAACAATAATGAAGTAGTTTCCATAAGATGAAAATCTAATCTTAATTATAAATAATAAGATGACTTAAAAAAATTGAACCAAAGATTGCAGAAAAGATGTACTACACTGACATCAGACTCCTACCTAATTAGTTATTTTACACACTCAGTATGAATTAGAAATAATAAAATGGCAATAGTGTTAAAAATAATTAAATTATAAATAAATTTAATAATTTAAATAAATTAAATTATAAATAATTTAAATAAATTAAATT
>NC_045443.1:9053975-9084639 GCF_002776525.5 Piliocolobus tephrosceles
AATAATTTAAATAAATTAAATTATAAATAATTTAAATAAATTAAATTATAAATAATTTATATAAATTAAAAATAAAATAATTGAGGGCTAATGTGTGCCAGGTTGTATAAGTGTTTTACATACATTATACTTTATAAATTACTTTCCCCAATCTAGATTAGTAAACTGGGGTTGTAGACACTAAGTAACTTTGTAAACAGTCATGCATTATGAGTTTCAAAGTTCTAATTAAATTTAGGTCTCACTGGCTACAGAGCTCATTGACTAGATTATTAAATTATATTTTCTGATTTATTACAATTACTTACACAACCAAAGTGACCCTCATTGCCTTTTAAAACAGCCACAGGATCTTTCTGAAAGTTTGAACCTAAAGTGTTCTTTCATAGATGGTCCAAACTTATATTTATCATTTCCAGTTTTCCTATTTTAGCCATTAAACCAATTAGCAATCACTTCTGTAAAATAAACAGTTCAATGATTTTCTATAGTAATTAGTTTATGCCTAAGTTAATGTAATGTTTTACAAGGTATAAAATATTTCTTTAAAATTTTAGCAGTTTTTCTGATGTCCTCAATCATTCAGAATAAAAAACATTTGCCAAGACCTCATGCCCTTTTAGTAAATGAATGTAAGTCACTAACTTAATGTACTTTAGTATTAAAAGTTGCGCTATATGCTAACAAACTATTCCTCCATCTTTAGCATTCAATCCTTACATTAATGAATTTTAAAATTGTCATACAATTAGTGTATTTTATTTTCAGGTTTCAATTTTAGTGTTTTACACAGGTATTGGTGATAAAATGTTTCTGTAGAATCTGACTTTAAATTAATGAAGATATTTATATTCATTTACTTCTTAGTTTTCACAAACGTAGTTTTTTATTGTTCCTGTTAATAATATTATGTCAAATACAGAATACCTTTTAAAAAATGACCTATTGTTTAAAGAGATTTCAGTTTAAAACTTTAGGAAATTGGTACTAGACTTTTATATTGGTCAACAGCAAAATGAACATTATTACTCAGCCACCAACACATGCAGTTTGCCTATACCAGGGATCCTGTCAAAATATACACCATTTACAACTTCTTAAGTGCAGTTATCATAGAGCACAGTCCGTGACATCACACAGCTGCAGAGATGAATAAACAAAGAGGAACCTACTCCGAAGTGAGTCTGGCCCAGGACCCAAAGAGGCAGCAAAGGAAACTTAAGGGCAATAAAATCTCCATTTCAGGAACCGAACAGAAAATATTCCAAGTAGAATTAAATCTTCAAAATGCTTCTTCAGATCATCAAGGAAATGACAAGACATATCACTGCAAAGGTAAAACATTAAATAGATCTTCAATATTATTGTTCTAGAACGTGCAGTTGAGTGCAGAAGGGTGGGGAAAAATTAGGGAATATTTTGCACTTGTGACAATCAGAGGTCAAAAGTCAGAATCTAATATTCTAGTGTGAAATCTGAAGCCTGATTTTATTCAGGCATTGTTCAGTTGTCATCTGTGATCAACAACTCATGGAGCATTATATTTACTGAAAATGAACTGGTATATTCTGAGAGAAACATTACTATAGTAGATGTAGATTTAGAGGCCAGAGTTTATCTTTTTTTTTTATATACTTTAAATTCTAGGGTACATGTGCACAACGTGCAGGTTTGTTACATATGTATACTTGTGCCGTGTTGGTGTGCTGCGTTTATCTTTATGTTTCCCTGTGCATGTGGGTTCTCTTATATGTAAACCTCATCAACTCTCTATCTCCCCTCTCTCAGTGCCTCTATTTCTCTCCCTGCAGGTTTACTGCCTCCTCCAGAGAAGCTCACTGCTGAGGTCCTGGGAATCATTTGCATTGTCCTGATGGTCACTGTGCTGAAAACAATAGTTCTTATTCCTTGTAAGCGTATTATTGGAAGATTATAAGGGAACTTTTCACTGTAATGATTGGAAGTGCCTTGAAACATTTCATAATAATGGGGAATAGAACTCTCTTTTTAATGTGTATATCTGAACCCCAAGATAATACTGTTCTTCTGAACTTTTCAAAATTATAAGTAACAGAATAATTGTAGAAAATATTTGTTTATATTTGTGTGTGTGTTAAATATGTATGTATATATAATACACACAGAGAGAGATGTATTATGATTTCATGATTCAAAGACATGATTTAAGAAAAAAATATTTAGAAAAACAAATTAATCTTTGAAAGTGGTTAAATCAAATACTATAAGAGATGGTGAAGTTTTATGCTAATGGCTTTAAAAATATTTGTTTTAAAGATCGTTTTTATTTCAGATTGTTCCAGTTTAAAATAATTTTAAATTTTGTATTTCAAAGTAAGCAACTGAAATCATTATGGTTTATCTAGATGTTAATTTTGTAAGAATTACTTTAATTTTTCTAGATATTGGAGTACTGGAGCAGAACAATTTTTCCCTGAATACAAGAATCCAGAAAGGTACATTATGATTGTCAGTGTTCTGATGTTAGTACAGTTTATGTTTTGTCTCTATCTTAAGGGATGCAAAATGACAAGAAAATTTTTTGGGAGAATAAACTATAGCACTGAACCATAAATGTTTATAAAATAAAGATTACATGAGGGCATTTCCTTTTCTCCAATAATAAGTAGAAATACTCAGTTAAAATCTTTATACCCTCTTGTTGCATTTAATTAACTGAAATTTCCTACTACTATAAGATGATAAGAGATAAATAATTTTACTATACTTATAAAGCAGTTTTGTTCAGTGATGTTTAAGATGTGTAGGGTGGATTTTTGTTTGCTGGTTTGCTTTATATGGGAACACAATTAAGGAATGAGAGGTGGACCTTTCATTGTGCATGTGTGTATGAGCGACTAGTTGTTTTAAAATATATATTTAACAGCCTATGAGGATGCATAGATATTGTGTACCTATGTGTTTATAGCTTTGCAAATATATAAAATAATTTTAATTTGTAAACATATTGTTCTGCATAGTAATTATATCTTTATTTAGCATATGATTGTGGCCATTGTCCTGAGGAGTGGATTACATATTCCAACAGTTGTTATTACATTGGTAAGGAAAAAAGAACTTGGGAAGAGAGTTTGCTGACCTGTGCTTCGAAGAATTCTGATTTGCTTTCTATAGATAATGAAGAAGAAATGGTAAAGTGTAAATGTTTCAACTCTTTACTAAAAGCTTATTTCCGTCAATATCATATTTGTAGAAATCATCCATATGTTTATACATATTTAATTTATATATTTTTAAGTCTGTGTAATATTCAACTGACTTCATAATATTTTTACATTCATATACTGTTAATGCACATTTGATGATTTCCAGTTTTGCTTTTCATGGAAACCCATTCTTCTATGAATGTTTTTATCCCAAAATAAATATAAAGAAATCCTGTCATAGTCATTCATATTGATCACAAGGTGAATGGATTCATGATACAAGGCAGATCATGAAATAGAAGTTTCCAGCCCTAGCAATCCTGCCCCTGTATATGCTTTCCTCACTTTTCCTGCCTCCTCTCCAAACCTTTGTATTGACTTTTAATGTGATAAATAAGCTTTGCCTGTTTCTGGATTTATGTCAAGCGAATCATACAGTATGCATTTTCATGTGTGTCTTCTTTTACTCCTATATGATATTTGTGCAATAATGCAGTTAGCTGTTGTTTGTTACTGTTCATTGCTGCATGATGTACATAGAACACTTACAATCCATTCGGTCCTGTGTCTCTGGATGGGGAAGTGAGTCTTGTGTCCTCAGGGACAAAAAGGAACCTGGATGTACACGTGTAGTCATGGGGTTCCTTTGTTGATCCCTCTCGCCCGCACCTACCCTGGTGTCTTTTGGTTTGGGAGGAAAAGCACTTCCTCTAGCTCCTAATTGGTAGCAGGTCTCCTGGTAAATCATCCTTGCCAGTGGTACCATCCTTGCCTGGTGTTGCTTTCAATACAGAGCAGGAGTGGGTTTAGCTGAGCCACCTCCTGTTGCTCTGAGAAACAGAGGACTAGTTCACTTTCTTCTGCTGAGTGAGGGACTGCAGATGTCCGGACACTCTGTTGAAACCTGATTCTGGAGTCCCAAACCATTTTGCCATCCTCTTTCCACCTTTCAGAGTCTTCCTATGTGTCTTTCATTGCTTGCAGGGTTTAGAGTTGTATTTAGTAGGGAGTAGCAGAGAAAAAGGAGTGATGTACCTGGTCAAGACCGTTGTTATTCCACCAAAACCGAATCAGATAAAAGTGAGAGCTTATCTAGTTAGAGAGTGGTGTGGTGCCCAGAAAAGCCAATTTTTGGCCTCTGTGTCATTTATTTCCTCAATGGCAACCTTTCAATTTCCTTCTAAACTTCAAGAAGGAAAAGTTCCACTATGAGAAACATAGTGGAAAAATACATTTATTTAATCAGAATATCTGGAGAAAAACATGTGCAGTATCAGGACGTTTATTTCAGTTCTTACTGTGTCTGTCTTACCAACCCAGGCAACTATTAAATTACATGAATCACAATTTTGCTTATTAAAATAAGAAGAATGAATGTACTAAGCATAAAAATTGAAGATCTCCTTTTAAGTCAAAATTACAAAAATTGGTAACAGATTTTTACACTATAAAAGTCGTTTTCAAGTTTACTATTTTGTTTAATGTATTTATTTTGTTTTGAAAATTAAGCATCCTATGAAAGAATGTATTACCTGCACTTTTAAAAATTAATAAAAGTTTAGAATTCAAGGAAAGCACCTAAAAATTAATAAAATCTTTTATAATTATTATTTAAATGAATATTTTGTATTTTCCATTAGAAACTTCTGGGCTCCCTGTCAGTTCTCTCATGGGTTGGCGTCTCTCGTAGCAGCAGTGATCATCCATGGGTGTCAATAAATGGCTCAACGTTCAAATTGAAGTAAGTTTTTTGAATGATGCTATATAGTAGAAGAATATAAAAAGGTTCAGAATAACATTGTGAATAAATTTAAGTGCAATTATAGCCATAAATAAAGATGTTGAAAGTTAGTGAAATGTTGATATAAGTATTAAGGAATGATCCACCATTACATTTTCTGTGGTTTTAGTTACCCAGGCTCAACCACAGCCAAAACTGTTAAAAGGAAAATTCTAGGAAGAAAAAATTCATGAACTTTAAATTGTTCACTATTCTGAGTCGTGTGGTCAAATCCTTCATGTAGTGTATGGATCCATCTCACCTGGGACGTGAATCATTGCTTCATCCAGGATACCTGCATAGCCTAAGTTCCCTGTCCACTAGTCACTCAGCTGTCTCGGTTATGAGATCGACTGAGGTGGTATTGTACCATTTGTGTTCAAGTCACTGTTAGTTTACTTAACAAGGACCCCAAAATGCAAGAGTATTTATGCTGGCATATTGTTATAATTGTTCTTTTTCATTATTATTAGTTTGTCTTAATCTCTTAATGGGCCTAATTTATAAATTAAACTTTATCAAAGAAGTGTATGTATAGATAATACACAGTATATATACAGTTCAGTACTATCTATGATTTCAGACTTCCATTGGGGGTCTTAGAACATATCCCCTGTGCAGATGAAAGGACTATTTCATTCAGTTTTCATATTACCAACTCATGATATTATTATATGGAAAATATCATCTGTTTTTATAATATTCTTTGCTTACAATTTGTGGAAAATGCTCTTGTTTCGTGAACTGTCCCCATACAATCTAATGGGATTATGGATTTTTCTCCATCACAGGATAGCAGAATCAGAGATTGGAAAACATAACTGTGTAATGCTGCACTCATCTGGCCTTAAATCACACAGATGTGGATCTTCACAACTGTATAATTGTAAGCATAAACTTTGGAATTAAAGCAACTGAATTTGGAGTCTGTTCAGGTAATTTTAAATTTCATAAAACGGAAATAATATTTTGATTGAAAAAATTTTAAAATAAATTACATAATTTGTCCCAATAATGAAAAAAGTTTTCAAAATCAGTTATTGAAATGTAATATGCACACCACTAAGTACAGATATCATTGCTGTTGTGTCTTGCTCTTCTTACTCAACATTATATTTGTGGCATTCAGTCTTTCTTAAAGTTTCACAGTATGCAAGTGTGTTTATATGAAATATCAGTAATAGGCAATCCCATAGAGACAGAAAATGGAATAGTGGTTGCCAATGCCTAAGGGAAGATTGGAATAGATAGTGACTGTTTATTGTTAACAGTTTTTTTTTTTTGGGATGATGGAAACTTTCTAAATTTCAGTAGTGATAGTCATAACTCTGAATATACTAAAAGTAACTGACTTATGCACATTAAATGGATGAAATGTATACTGTATACATGACATCTTAATAAAGATACTTTTTAAAAACTCCTGAATTTATATTTGGGACTGAATGTGATATCTAAAGTAGTGTTTAAATATAAGATTTCTTTGTAACACTGACTTTTCTAATCAATATCATGCTGTGTCCTTCAATATATTAGATTTTCTTTAATTTCTATCAGATTTGAGGGATTGAAGTCATATAGAAATATAGGTATTTCACATTCATACTTTTGTAAATGGCACTTATTTTCCAATTTTCCTTAATATGTTTTGTTGCTGTAAATAGAAATATAATTGACGTCTGCGTGTTTATTGTATATCCAGTTACTTCACTGATTTTATGTGTTAAATCTATCAAGTATAGATTTTTCTGGGTTTTCCATTTAAACAGCTGTTTAATATACAAATTGTAATACTTTTCTTTTTATTTCCAGGTGCTATGAATTTTTTTCTGATATATTTTAACTGGTTAGGGATTCATTTCTGATGTTGAATAGGAGAAACAAAAAAAGTTCTGTGTATATTATATGTGTCATTTTCTGTTTGGAGAAAATATATCAACATTTTATTTATGCTTAGGAATTTTTTATTACACTTTTCTCATATTAAAACAGTTTTATATTCCTGTTTTTCTAATAGTTTTTATCAATTGATGTCACATTTCTATCATTTTTTATCAATTGAAATGATATATCTTTTCTCTGTATAATGTTTATTAAGTAAACTACCTTCATTTCTTTCAAATGTTAGAAAAGTATTGTGTTTCTGAAACAAGACCCTATTTATCATACTGTATTTCCCCTTTAAAAATAAATCAGTGCATATATTATACTTAGAGTAAGATTTGTTTCTTCATCTAGGTTCAAAAGAGATTCAACTGTGTTTTTACAAACTGTGTACATGAGAAATTTTGCTATCAAAGCTATATTGGGAAGCACTCCTCTTTCTCTATAACCTAGAAGCGTTTGTGTAAGGGTAGTTTTATTTTTAAACGTTATTATTCACTAGTGGTTCCATCTAATTTATAAATTATGTTTTGTAGGAAAGTTTGTATAACAAACTCAATTTATTTAATATGTAGAGTTTACTCTGGTTTTTGTTTCTTTTATTGTGTTTTGGTAATTTGTATTTTCTAGGATTTTTTTTATTTTGTAGGATATTAAATGCATTCCTGATAGAGTTTAATATCTGGTATCTGTAAAGACGACAACAGTTTCCCCATGTTTAATCTAGAAATAAAATGTTGGTGTTTTCTCAAACTTTTTCTATGGTAGGCTCATCAATTTTTAAGAAGTCTTTTCAATAAAAATACCTTTGGCCTCATTGAGCTTCTCTCCTGTAACTGTGTTCTTGTTATGATTTTTTACTGTTTATTCTTTTTGTTTTTCTACTTTACTTACATTTAATTTCAGTTTTTCTGCTTTTAATCTCATTTGATGAGTGCTCAGATAATTCAATTCTACTTTCATATTTTACTATATATATATATATATTTAAGGCAATTAATTTTTCACAAGAGAGAATTTGCTCTATTTTCTTTGTAATTCATATTAAAATGTGACTATCCATTGTGATAATGTCTTTGGCCCATAAGTTACTTAGAAATGTATTACTGAGTTAAAATTATACGGGTTTCCTAATTTTTAGTTATTGACCTCTATATTAGATAAACTGTATAGAGCATTTTCTGTGAAGCTGGAAATATTCTGCGTTTCTGTGTAAATGTGGCTAGTGTGAGAAATTGATTTTATTTTCTATTAATTAATTTTATATATGAATAGTTACATTTCAAGTGTCCATTGACCAATGTAGGCTAATGATACTGCATTGAAATCATAGTTTAATATTTTTATATAAATATGCTTGGAAACATGAGATTACAGTGTACTTTTGGAAAATTTCCATGTGAACTCAAAAACAGAAGTATTCTGTTAGTATATGCTGTCTGTACAAGTGTGTGTGAGTTTGGGCATATAGGTGATGGTTAATAGTGTAGTTCAAAACTTTTTAAAGATTCACTGGTGTGGCTGTGTGACAAGCTGTGAGAGAGAAGTGTTAAAACCTCATTTTTGATTGTTAACTTGTTCACTTCTTTCAATTCTATGTTGAACTTGTATTATCAGATACATACACATTAATTTTAAAACATTATAATGATGTAGTAAATAAAATTATTATTATGAAACATGCATCTTTATTTTCAATAATGACTTTTTCTCTTATTTTATGACTTTACATTAACAATAGCAGTTTTCTACTGGTTTGTATTGCATGATATTTTTTCATCTCTTCATTTTAATTTTTCTTTATACTTAAAGGAGTGTCTTACAACAGCAGTTTTGTTAGAATAAACACTCTTTGTTTTTAATATAAAATAATTTTCTTTATATTTACTGTAAGTATTAAATTTTCAAATATGATTATTATGTATTTTATTTGTATGTACATAATTATATAATTAATTATAATTATTATCTAATTTAGATTGAACATTGCCAGGCTTTTAAACTCTTAACTTTTTATTGCTTTATCTTTTCACTAGAAATGTTTTATTGTTTAAGTATTTCTATTAACAAACTGTGCCAATTTGTTAATTTAATATGCTTTGAATATTCTTTCATTAGTGCCCTGCATTTTACAGGGCACAACAAATTAATGCTTTTACCCCTTCTTAGACAATGAAAAGATCTAACTATCCTTCCTATGGTTTAAATATTTGTGTCTTCTCAAAATTTATATTGAGACTTAATCCCTATTTTGCTGGTTTTAAGAGGTAGGGCCTTTGGGGAACTAATTAAGTCAGCAGGGCTTTGCCGTAATGATTTGATTAGTGCCTCACAAAAAGGCTGTTAGGAACTAGTATTCACCGCATTTTCCCTTCTGCCATGTGAGAACGTAGCAACACGGTGCCATTTTGGAAGCAGAAAGCAGCCCTCATCAGACACCAAATCTGGTGACACCTTGATCTTAGACTTTCTTGCCTTGAGAACTGTGAGAAATAAATTTTCATTGCTTATAAATTGTTCGATCTATGGAATTTTGTTATTGCAGCAAAAATGGACTAAGACTACTCTCTCCTTTTATTTACTGATTATCCTATATTTGCTTTCTGAATTCTGATATAAAAATATATTTGAAGTTTGAAACATTGTCATCAATATTTTATTCATTTACTATTTAGGTAGGTATATCCACATAATTTCTTTTGAAATACATAATCTTTAGAATATATTTAAATTTTATTTTCTTTACTTCTAGGGAATAGCAACTAATTCTCTCCATTTAAAAACATTTCTTAAAGATGAAGTTGTTTGCCATCATATCTAAGAATATTTTCACTTATTATTGACTTCCAATTAATCCATAACTCTTAAGACACTAGGAATAGCCATTATTAACCATAGTCACAGTAATATATATTTTGATTCTGTATCTATATATGTACTATATATTTATATCATATAGAGTAAATTTTGATTACTCCTTTTATTTTCAGTGACTTTGTTGCCTTTTTATATTATTATTATGCCTTTGAATAAGCACAGATTCCATTAAAGTTAAATGCTGGAAGAGTAAAAAAAAATTTTTGTTACATATAACAAAGATATGATATACAGTTATGTGACCAAAAAAATAATATTTTGGTCAACAATGCACCACATATATGATGGTGGTTCCATAAAATTATAATGGAGCTGAAAAATTCCTATATCCTAGTGATACTGTAGCTGTTGTCATAGGACAGCTCATTATTCGCATGTTTGTGGTGATACTAGTTGTAAACAAACCTACTGAGCTGCCAGTCATGTAAACGTATAGCATATACAGTTTTGTACAGTGCATAGTACTTGATAATAAACAACTGTGTTACTAGCTTTACGTATTTATTGTACTACACTTTTTTTAACTTTTAGGTTCAGGAGTACATGTGTAGTTTTGTTATGTAGGTAAACTTCTGTCATGCGGTTGGTTGTACAAATTATTTTATCACCCAGGTATTAAGCCTGATACCCATTAGATATTTTTCCTGATCCTCTCCCTCCACTCCCTCCACCCTCTGATAGGCCCTAGTGCATGTTGTTCGCCTCTATGTGTCCATGTATTCTCATCATTTAGCTCCCACTTATAAGTGAGAACATATGGCATTTGGTTGTCTGTTCCTGCATTCGTTTGCTAAGGCTAATAGCTTACAGCTCCATCCGTGGTCCTGCAAAGGATATGATTTCATTCCTTTTTGTGATCACATAGTATTGCATGGTGCATATGTACCACATTTCCTTTATCCAGTCTATCACTGATGGGCATTTAGGTTGATTCCAAGTCTTTGCTATGGTGAATTACACTACACTTTTTATTCTTATTTTAGAGTGTGCTCCTCCTACTTATAAAAAATAGTTAACTACGAAACAGGCTTAGGCAGGTCCTTCAGGGGTATTCCAGAAGAAGGCATTGTTATCATAGGAGGTGACAGCTCTTTGAGAGTTACCGCCCCGAAGACCTTCCAGCGGGACAGGATGTGGAGATAGAAGAGAGTGATACTGATTATCTTGACTCTATGCAGGCCTAATGTGTTTGTTTGTGTCTTAGTTTTTAACAAAAACATTAAAGAGTAAGAAAAAAGTGAGAATAAAAATTTTGTATATAGGAAAGAGTTTACAGAATAATTATATAAAAATATATTTGTAGAGTTGTACAGTGTGTGTTTTTAGCTCTTTCATTACAAAAGAGTCAAAAAGGTTATAAAGTAAAAAGTTAGAGTAAGTTATTTAATATTATTGAAGAAAAGATTGTGATAAATCTAGTGTTGTCTAAGTGTATAGTGTTTAAAAAGTGTCCAGTAGTGCACAATACTGTCCTAGGCCTTCACATTCCACTCAACACTCACTGACCCACCCAGGGAAACTCCCAGTTCTACAAGCTCCATTAAGTGTGCTACACAGGTGTACCATTTTTTATCTTTTATATTGTGTTTTTACTGTACCTTTTCTATGTTGAGATATGTTTAAATAAACACATACTTACCATTGTGCTACATTTGTCTACAGTATTCAATACAGGAGCATGCTGTACAGGTTTGTAGCCGAGGAGCTGTTAAGTTACCCCAGATAGCCTATGTGTGTAGTAGGCTATACCATCCAAGTTTGTATAAGCACACTCTATGATATTCACACAATGACAAAACTGCCTCGTGACCCATTAATCAGAATGTATACCCATCATTAAGTTGCACGTGAACGTATAATACTATTTAATTAAAAACAATAAGTGGGTGTTTGCAGGAATAGTATACATCGGTACCTCAAATTTAAAAAGAGAACATTAGTGAATGTTACATTATTTGGCATCTTTGTGAAAGATTTTGTTGTTTTAATTCTTTAATGTGACAAAAAATTAGTTTATAAAAATGAAATAAGTATGTAAATGTAAATAAATGTATTTCTAATAAAAACACCCAACATGTATATAAGCATATATCATATCAGGTTATTTAGAATTATAATTATGAAAATACACTAAATTATAATTAATAAAAATATACATATAGCTAGCAAACAAACATAGTATTTCAGATCCACAGTTTTACAAATGGCATCCTTATTTTAAAAATTTCTTTAGTAATTGTTGCTATAAATAGAAATACAATTGAAATTTGCAAGTTGATTCTTATATCCAGTTACTTCACTGAATATTTTTGTATTAAATTTATCATTTTAGGTGTAATTTTTCAGGTTTTCTATATTAACAGGTATTTTATCTCTAAATAATCCCACTTTTTTCTTTCCAATTGCAATATTTTCTCTATTTCTTTTTTATAACTTAAAAAATTATGAGTACATTATAGTGTACATATTTATGGTATATATGTGATATTTTGATACAAGCATACAATGTGTAGTGATCAAATCATGTAATTGGGATACACATCACCTCAAAAATTTGTCATTTCTTTGTGTTGGGAACATCTGAAATCTACTCCCCTAGTTATTTTGAAATATACAATAAATTATTATTAAATATAGTTGCCTTATTGTGCTACCATTGTGCTACCTTTCTTCATACCCCTGACACTATCCTTCCCAGCTCTGGCAGCCATCATTCTACCCTCTACCTCCATGAGATCAATTGTATTAGTTCCCACATATGAGTGGGAACATGTGATATTTACCTTTTTGTGCCTGGCTCATTTCACTTAACATGATGTCCTCCAGTTCCAACCATGTTGTTGCAAATTACAAGGATTTTATTTTTTTATGACTGAATAATGTTCCATTATTATTCCACATGTATGTGATCTATCTGTACCACATTTTTTTAATCCATTCATACACTGATGAATACTTAGCTTGATTCCACATCTTAGCTATTGTGGATAGCACTGCAATAAACATGGTAGTGCAGATCTATCTTTGATAACCTGATTTCCTTTCTTTTGAATATATACCCAGCAGTAGGATTGCTGGATCATATGGTAGTTCTGTTTTTCACATTTTGAGGAATCTCCATACTGTTTTCCATAATGACTGTATTAATTTACTTTCCCACCAACAGTATATGAGGCTTCCCTTTTCTCCACACCCTCATCAGCATCCATTATTGCCTTTTTGATAATAGCCATTCTAACTGGGGTGAGATGACATTTCATTGTAGTTTTTATTTGCATTTCTCTGAGGATTAGTGATGTTGCGCCCTTTTTCATATACCTATTAGCTATTTGTATGTCTTCCTTTGAAAAACGTGTATTCGGATCTTTCACTCATTTTTTAATCTGGTTATTTGGTTTCTTGTTACTAAGTTGTTTGTGTTCATTATATATTCTGGTTATTAATCTCTTGTCGGTAGAATAGCTTAAAATTATTTTCTCCCATTATGTAGGCTGTATTTTCACTCTGTTGATTGTTTCCTTTGCTGTGCCAAAGCGTTTTAGCTTGATGTAATCCTATTTGTCCATTTTTGCGTTTGTTGCCTGTGCTTTTGAGGTCTTACTCAAGAATTTTCTGCCCAGACCAATGTCTAAAGCATTTCTCCAATGTTTTTTTCTAGCAGTTTTATAGTTTCAGATCTTATATCTAAGTCTTTAATCCATTTTAGCTTGGTTTTGTATATGGTGAGAGATAGGAGTTTAATTTAATTCTTCTGCATATGAATAGGCAGTTTTCCCAGCATTAATTTTTGAAGAGACTATCTTTTTTTCTCTTCTTTGTCAAAAGTGAGTTGGCACCTTTGTCAAAAGTGAGTTGTCTGTAAACTCATGGATTTATTTCTGGATTCATTGGTCTATATGTCTGTTTTAATACCAGTACCACGTTGTTTTGGTTGCTATAGCTTTGCAGTATATTCAGGTAATGTGACACCTCCAGCTTTGATATTTTGCTCAGAATTGCTTTGGCTATGCTGGGTGTTTTGTGGTTCCATATGAATTTGAGGATTGCTTTTACTATTTCTGTGAAGAATGTCAGTGGCATTTCGATACAGATTGAGTTGAATCTGGACTAGCTAAGGTTTTATTTTTAATGTTGAATAGAAGCCACAGAAAAGTTATATGTATATCATATGTATCATTTCCTATTTTAGGTAAAAAGATTGCAACATTTCATCCATTTTTACAAAGTTTGTTTGTTTTTATTATACCTTTCTCATATTGAAGCAGTTTTATCATATTCCTGTTTTTCTAATAGATTTTGTTATCAGTTGTAACATTTTTATTATTTTGGCATCAATTGGAATGATTTATGTTTTCTCTGCATAATGTTTATAAAGTAAACTATTTCGCTTCTCTCAAATGCTAAACCAGTCTGAAATAAACCATACTGGTCATTCTGTGTTGCCTGTTTAAGTTTATTAATGCACAGGAGATTACACTGTGTTTTTATTTATAGCTATGTACATGAGAGGCTTTGCTCTTAAGGATATATCGGTATTTCTCTTTTTCTGTAACCTAGAAGACTTTGTGTAAGGGTACTGTTTTATTTTAAAATGTAATTATTCACTAGTGATGCCACCTGAGTTTGTAGAATGTTTTTGTAGGAAAGTTTATGTAGGCAAGTCAATTGCTTCAGCACATATAGACATTTCATCCATATTTACGACGTGTATGTTTATAGAGGTTACTAAGATTTAGGTTTGTTGTATTGCAATTTGGTAACTTGCATTTTCAAGAATTTTCTATCTCATATGGATATAAAAGTATTCATAATATGGTTTCATTATCTGTTTAATACCTGTGAAAATCACAATGATTTTCCCTTCATCTAGAAAAATATTTGTGCCTTCTCATATTCTTTAATAATCTTTTATCAATTTTATTAAGTCCTTTCAATAAAAATACCCTCAGCCCCATTGACCCTCTCTACTATAATTTTGCTCTTTGTCATGATTTTTTTTACTATTTGTTGTTTTATTCCTACCACTTTACTTCTATTTAATTTCAGTTAATTTCATATTTCTGTTTTTATTCAGTCAATTCAGTATCTGCAATTTTGTTGTAATATATGCATTTAAGGCAATCCATTTTTCCCAAGAAAATTTTTGCTTTATTTTCCTTATAATTGATGTAAAAATTGTGAACATTTATTGTGATAATTTATTTGGCCTTTACTTATAATTATATTTACTGAATATAAAACCATATAAAGTTTCTAAAGTTTTGATTATTGACTTCTGTGTTAGTAAACTGTAGTTAGAACATTTTCTGTGAGGCTAGAAATGTTCTTCATCTCTGTGTAAATGTAGCTAGTGTGACTAATAAACGTATGTTTAATGTTATTTACTTCTAATTAGTTAATATTAAACTTGAATTGGTATATTATAACTGTCCACTGGCCAACTTTGGCTAGTGCTACTGTACTTATAGCAAACTTCTAAATTTTATATTAAAATGCATAGGCTTATGAAAATATAGTGTAGCTTAAAAAATTAGTATTCCGAATTAGTATACAGTTTTTAATGTGTGTGTGTACACAGGTGTGTTGGCTAATTGTCTAGTTTAAATCTCTCTATAGAGTCAGTGATGTATCTGTTTGTGTGATGAGATGTGAAAGGGAAGTGATTAAACTCCTAATTTTATTATTTACTCATTTATTTCTTTCAATTCTATATGAAATGTGTATTATTAGGTACATACACATTATTTTAAAATTACTAATGGTATAGATAAATATATCACTATGAATATACTTCTTCATTTCTAATAACAATTTCTGCTTTATCTTATTACAGTATATTAAAGTAGTTTTCTACCAGTTTGTGTTGCATGGTATATTTTTTCCATTTTTCATTTTCATATTTTTTATGTTTATGATAAAGGAGTATCTTTATGAGTATCTCATAAAGACAGCAAACCACTATTTTTAAATACAAGCACTTTGTCACAAATCAAAATCATTCCATATGTATTTATTAAATTTTAAAGTAATTATTATTTATATTTTTTAATTCTATGTATAAACGTGTAAATATAATTTGTTTACTGAATATAATATTATTTCATTTCAACTAAACACTTCCAATTTTTGAACTCTCTTTTTCTTAACTTTTATATTAATCTCTGGAGTACATATGCAGTTTTGTTATATAGGTAGGCACGTGTCACAGGGGTTTGTTGAACAGACTATTTTGTCACCCAGGTATGAACCCTAGTACCCATTAATTACTTTTCCTGATCCCTTCCTTCCCCCACCCTCTACACTCAGGTAGGCCACAGTGTCTGTTATTTACCTCTATGTGCCCATGTGTTCTCATCATTTAGCTCCACTTATAAGTGAGAACATGCAGTATTTGGTTTTCTGTGTCTTTGTTAATTAGCTTAGAATAATGGCCCTCTGCTGCATCCATGTTGCTGCAAATGACATAATCTTGTTCTTTATTTTATGACCGCCTAGTCTTTCAGGGTGTATATGTATCCTTGATGGGCATTTAGGTTGATTCCATGTCTTTGCTACTATGAAGAGTGCTGTGATGAACACGCAAGTGCATGTGTCTTTTTGGGGATATACACAGTAGTAAGACTGGTTGATCAAATGATAGTTCTAAGTTCGTTGAGAAATCTCCCAATGGCCTTCCTCCGTGGCTGGACTAATTTACATTCATACCAACAGTGTGTAAGTGTTCCCTTTTCTCCAAAGCCTTGCCAACATCAGTTGTCTTTGACATTTTAGTAATAGTCCTTCTGACTGGTGTTAGATGGAATCTCATTTCGACTTTGATTTGCAAAATTCTCTGATAATTAGTGATGTGGAGCACTTTGTCATATATTTGTTGGCCGTTTGTATGTCTTCTTTTGAGAAGTGTCTGTCTGTTATGTCTTTTGCCTATTTTAATGGGATTTAATTGTTTAAGTTCCTCATAGATTCTGGATATTGGACCTTTGTCAGGTGCATAGTTTGCAAATATTTTTCCCATTCTGTAGGTTTTCTGTTTATTGGAGTTTAAAGTTTCTTTTGCTGTGCAGAAGTTGAGCTTATTTTGTATATGGTATGAGGTATAGATCAAAATATTTTGTGTGTGCATATTGATAGCCAAGTATTTAAACGTTTGTTACAAAGATTATACTTTCTCCACTGAATGCGTTTACATCTTTCTTGAACTATTCTACATTCCATATATTTGTGGATACATTTTTGCACTTAGTCTATTTGATTAATCTAGGTATCTATTTATCTACTAGTTCCACATCTTGTGAAAATTGAGAGAAAGCTACAGAGATTTCCCATGGTCCTCACTCACGCACTACCTCTCCCATTATCAGTGTCCCCCACCAGCGTGGTATATTTGTTACGAATGAAACATCATTATTACCCAAAGACCATAGTTTATGTTAAGTTTCACTCAGTGTTGTACACTTTATGGGTTTGGCCAAATATATAATGATAGTGACATGTCTATCATCATAGATCATACAGAATAATTGCATTCCCCTGAAAATCTTCTGTACTCTGCCCACTAATCCTTTCCTCCTTCAAACACATGGCAGTCATTGATCTTTGTACTGTCTCCATAGTTGTTACTTTTCCAGAATGTCATATAGTTGAATTCATACAGTATGTTACATCTGAGACATTACATCTTAACCATATCATATATCTCAACCATTTTTAAGTGGTCAGGTCAGTAGTGTTAACTATATTCACATTTTACAACAGATTTCTAGAATTTGTTCATTTTGCAAAACTGAAACTCTACACACATTAGACAACTCCCCTTTTTGGCCCTAGCAATCAGCATTCTATTTTCTGTTTCTATGAGTTTGACTACTTTAGAGATCTCATATAAATAAAGCATGCAGTATTTGTTTTTTTGTGCCTGGCTTATTTAACTTAGCATAATGTCCTTAAGATTTATGCATGTTGCAGCATGCAACAAGACTTTCTTTTTTAAAATAAAATATATTATTCTTTTTAAAAATGTTTAAACAACTTTATTGAGGTATGATTGACATACAGAAAGCTGTACATATTTAATGCATACAACTTGATGACATTAGAGATAAGTATATAACCATGAAACCACAATAATCTATGTCATAAACATATCTAAAAGTTTCCTCCCATCTTCTTTATTATTGTTTTTTGTGATACAAACACTTAACATAAGATCTTCCCTCTTAGCCAAATCTTTAGTATAAAACATTGTTAACTACACATTCTGTATAGTAAAATAGATCTCTAGACCTTGTTCATCTTGTATCACTGAAAGTTTGTACCCTTTGACTAATACTCCCCTGTTTTTCCCTCTCCCAGCCCCTGACAACCACCCTTCTACTCCCTGCTTCTATGAATTTACTATTATTTTACTCAGCATAATGTCCTTCAGGTTCATCCATGTTGTTGCGATAGGGTTTTCTTCTTTTTAATGGCAGAATTGTATTCCATTTTGTATACATGCCACATTTTCTTTATTCACCAGTTCATCAATGAGCATGTATGTTGCTTCTATGTTTTAACTGTTGCAATGAACATGGGAGTGCAGATATCTGCTCAAGATCCTGATTTCAACTCCTTTGGCTCTACAGAAGTAAGATTGTTGGTTCATATGTCAACTAGTTTTTAAATTTTTGAGGAACCTCCATAATGTTTTTCATAGTGACTGTACCATTTTACATTCTTATTAACAGTGCACAAGGGCTCAAATTTCTTCACAACCTAACCAACAGTTGTTATTTTCTGCTTTTTTCACAGCAGCCATGCTAATGGGTATGAAGTGATATTTAACAGTGGTTTTGATTTATGTTTCCTAATGATAGTGATGTTGAGCATCTTTTCATATGCTTGTTGGACATTTGTATATCTTCTTTGGAGAAATATCTATTTGAATCCTTTGTCCATTTTTAAATAGAGTTATTTGGATTTTGTCATTGGATTACGTAAGTTCTTAATATATTCTGGATATTAATCCCTTATTAGATACATGATTTTATTGCTTCTATCATTTGCTGTGCAGACATTTTTAAGTTTGATGTAATCCCATTTGCCTATTTTTTGCTTTTGTTGCCTGGGATTTGGGTGTTATATCGAGAAATGAGTGCTAAATCCAATTTCATGAAGATTTCCTTACATGTTTTCTTCTAGAAGTTTTATAGTTTTGAATCTTATCATTAAGTCTTCAATACATTATGAGTTAATATTTGTAGATGATGTAATGTAAAGGTTTGACTTCACTCTTTTCCATATGTCTAACCAGTTTTCTCAACACTATTTCTGGAAGATACTGCCCTTTTCCCACTGAATGGTCTTGGCACTCTTGTTGAAAATCGGTAGTCCATATGTGCCAACATTTATTTCTGGATGTATTAAGTTGTTGTTTCTATGGAGAGCAAGTGCCTGGGGTATGCTATTCCTCTACCTTGTTGATGTTGCCTTCTTCCAATCTAGAACAGTATTCAGGGCAAATGTGGGCTCTGTGGAAGGTAATGTGGTCTAAATACTCCTGGTGGTGGGGGATACGTTGACCATTCTCTGATTTTCGCACTGACTCAAGTCATCTCATAATCAATCCTACCTGTTCCACAAGATTATATCAGAGTCCTTGTCTTAAAATCCTCTTCAGTCATTTGATTATGATATTTTGAGATGGAGATTTCTACATGCTGATTCTATAAATAGTTAGTTTACTTAGCATCTTGGATGTATACATTTTTAAAAAAGCAAATTTGAAAAGTTTTTAAGTCAGTTTTGTCTTAATATTATTTTTCTACATCTTTCTGTATTCTCTTTTTCTCTGGGATGAATATTTTCCGTTAATCTATACCAAAGTTGATGAATTCTTCCTTTTGAATCTCATTTTTTTTTTCTAGCCGATTTAGTGAATTTTTAATTTCAAGTAAGATACTTCTCAACTCACAATTTGGCATATTTCTTGCTTTTCATTTCTCTGCCAAAATTTCCTACTTGTTTTCTCATTGCCATCATATTTTCATTTAATTGATTGAACATACTTTTCTGTATAATTTAAGTACATTTATAATCGTTACTTTAAATTTTATTTTCTGATAAATCTACTGTCTTGTCCCAGAAAAAGTCAGATTTTATTGACTGATTGTCTTTTCCTCCAAGTATGGAAGACATTTTCCAGTTTCTGCATGTTTTCTAATTTCTTATAATAAATTTTTTTAATAATATAGTATCATGCAAATAAATTTGGGGGGTTTATAAAGAATTTTGGGAGGTAACTTGCATACAATTTTATTGCAGAATCTTTCTCCTTTAAAATGCATTTACTGATGTTTTTGTTTCAAATTCTTATTTTTTTATTTTTAGTTTTTGGCCCCATTTCCTAGGGATTGCCCTTGTGAATTGCATGGCTTGGCTGTCAGCCAATATATTATTTTAAAAGATTTATTCAAAAACCTTAAGTTAGTAGAGGTTCCACTCTGCGCTAGTGTGTGTGTGTGTGTGTGTGTGTGTGTGTGTGTGTGTGTGTGTGGTGGAGGAAGTGTTCATAAATTTGCAATCAGTTCTCAAGTCTCTTTGGGCTTTTCCTTTTTACTGGAATCACCCTGGTGTCCTCTCCACATATGCATATTTTTTTCAATAATCGAGAATAAAATCCTGCTGTTTATACAACATGGATGAACCTGCTGAGCATCGTGTTAAGTGAAATAAGGCAGATACAGAAAGACAAATATCACATAGTCTCACTCATATGTAGAATTAAAGCAAAAAAGAGCTGATATTATAGAAGCAGAGGGATCACCAGCAAAACACCAGAACAGTGGTCAACAGAGACTAGAGGAGAGAAAAAGAGGGGGACAGAGCGAGAGCTTGGTCAATGGGTACAGAGTTATAGTTAGGCAGGAGGAATCAGTTCTGTTCTGTTGCATAGTAGGGTGATGATGGTTAACAGTAAGATATTGCATATTACAAATTAGCTGGAACAGAGGCTTTTAAATATTCTCACCACAAAGAAATGATAAATACATGAGGCAGATAGATAGACTAAATACCCTGATTTTATTATTTAATATAACATATATATGTATTGAACATCAAATTGTACCTCATAAATATGTACAATTACAATGTGTCAATTTTAAAACAATTTAAAGAATATGTAGAGGGCTAATGTCATGAGGTCTATTGCACTTTCATGTTTAGGATTTTGTTATATTTATGGCTGACACTGTTCTTGCCCCAGAGGAGACTGCACCTCAGGCTGAAAAAAAAAATGGGGTTTTCTCATTCATTTCCTGCAAAATTCAGCACTTTGAGTTGAAAAGCAGTGGTCTATTACACTATGCCCCAACCTCTGACCGCTAATCAAGTCTGTCCTTGTGACAAAAACACTGTTGGTTTTCCCTGCTTTCCCCAAGCTGTAAAAACTGCAACTGTTACTCACAGTACTAGGTTGTGGTGGTGGGCAGGAGGCATGGGAGCAACACTAGGTAAACTTACTACAAATTTGCTGCATTCTTCCTTGAATCTCTAGCAGTTTTTCCAAGAATGAATAGTCACAAATGATTATTAGCCTTTGATCAATTTCCAGAAGCTTGGAATTATTTTATTAATTTGTCCTCTTCATTCAGTCACGGCAATACATTTTTATCTGTGCAGTGTGTAACACTCATTATCTTAGTGAATTGAAAGACTGAAAAGTAACAAGAATTAGCTTTGCTATTACAAAATTTAAATTAGTATAATAGTTTTGATTTTGCATCTCACAAAATTTGTTTTCTCATACAAATTCTCAAACTCTGCCAGTAATTTTTTTATGGATTGCAGTCTCCTACAAAACCAATAATCATTGACTGGTGTGGCCAAGTGGCAAACACTAATCTTGAGAACTTCTATATTTTATACCTAGAAGGAATAATGTTAGAAAGAAAAGAGCAATATGTGAACAATTCTGTAAATATTTATTTCCATAGACAAATTATATAGAAAATATTCAGATTTATATATATAACTTAATCTAAATAAGTCATCTATTCATAAAAATATTGTTATATATTACCATTATTAGCAATACGTTATTTTGCATATTTCAGGTTTCCAATATCTTCAGAGAGGAACAAGAACTGTGTACATGTGAATTTTTACAGAGACAAACTTCTTTTGAATTTTGTTTGGAAATAAAAACATACTTGTAAACACCAGCTTATAAACAAGTTTATAAACACTTAAGTGTTATCACGTACACAAGTTTAATATAATGTTACTCCTGCCATCTGTAAAGAACATACTTCTAGTTTCTTCAAAAGCCATACAATTAGGTTCTTAGAATTATGTTTAAATCTTTACATTATTTTAAAAATATATATCCAGGTACATACTCTTTCTTTCTTTGAGACAGAGGCTCGCTCTGTCACCTGTGTGGTGGCACAATCTCGGCTCACTGCGATCTCAGCTCACTGCGATCTCAGCCTGCTCAAGCAATTCTTCGGCCTCCACCTCCGAAGTAACTGGGACTACAGGTACTGGCCACCAGGCCTGGCTAATTTTTCGTAGAGATGGGGTTTCGCCATGTTGGCTAGGCTGATCTCAAACTCCTTACCACAAGCAATCTGTCCACCTCGGCCTCCCAAAGTGCTGAGAGTACACGTGTGAGGGATTATAGGAGTGCGGGATTACAGGCGTGAGCCACTGCACCCTGCTATATTATTTATTTCTTAAACACCTGCAATTCATTAAAATACATCATGTATAAACTATAAATCATAATATTATCAAGAACTATTCTAAGTGCTGAATAAAATGAATATTTCCACTCATATTCAGATGAATTAATTTCTTCCAGTCTTTGAAGGTGTTTAAAATGGCAATTCAACACAACTGTGGGTGGCCCCAGGACAGGGCAGTTCTGACACCAGCAAGTTGAAATTGGTGAGGATGGATCTCACACTGTGACTGGCCAGCAGGAATTCTTCACTCCAGAGTGCCGGAGCTAGATAGTGGAAGGCATGCAACAGGGATCCGGACAGCTAACAAAAACTTGCTGGAGGGTAGATACCACAGGATGTCACGCAAACATGCAGCTGGTAGCCACAGCCATAGGAGCAAAAGGAGAGAAAGTATCATAAAACCAGGAAGAAAAATCCTTTCTCCTCCAGTCTACACGGTGCCTTTTATAGACAAAACTTATCATGTAAGCTGGCAAGGGAGAACATTTATGGGATCTGTTTTCATTGTGGTAGAGCAGGGTAGTGAAGGATAGATTTGAAACTAAGAGGTGATAAATTGTGAATAAGCACACAAGGTTACTATGCAGCAACCACAACGTTGCTATACAACAGCCATTTGGATACACCCCACTTCCTCAGAGAATGAAACCAACATTACATTCTAAATCTGTTCTAGTGTAGCACTGTCAGTAATTAGTTCTGCTTTATGGTATAGATTGGTATTTTCACTGAGAAATAGTTTCCTTTGATAATATCACAGTTCCATGTAAAAACATCATTTGCTTCTATGGCATGTAGCCCTTAACAATTTGTGCCTGTTTTTCTAGCTCCATTATTATCAAATTCATTGTCCTCTGAGTAGGTCACATTGTCTGCTTAAAGCATGGAAACCTAGCCTTGTTAACCTCTTACTTAAAACCCCTCAAAGACTTTTTACTGACTGCATGGTACTACTCAAACAACATAGCTTAGATTATAAATCTTTCTTCTCGCTCACACCCTTTCTTGTGGTTCCAGCTTGCTCCAGGCTCTGTTTTCATCTCCAGCTCTTCATAACGCCACTTAATAAACCAACAGTACTGGACTGCACATAGCTTTAGTTACTCATTTTAATGTCTCTCTTCTACATTTTTGAGATTTCTGTCTTTGGTATGTTTTATGTTTTAACAACATTACCTTGATTTCTAACATTTTTTTTTTTAAATCTCCTGAAATCACCCAGTCTAGGACACCTTCTCTAACACCATTTTCTCATATTTAATATTGGAGACCTATTAGAAAATTGTCATCGATAATACTATCTTTTAAAAAACCCAAAGTCCGTGTCTACCACTGTGAATTACGTACTAATTTAAAACCATATGCTTCTCTGTATGCCTTAAATAGAGTGTGAACAGCTAGATGACAGGAATCATGCTTTATACTTTATTGAACTTTGTTTATTCACGGCCAAACAATATGATTGCCCTATAATAGATAAAAGCCCAATAAATAAATATAGAATGACATTATGAAAATATTGGTAATTTCCTATTTTTTACTTATTTTTGTTAAGCTTTGGTACTGTTACTTCTATGTCAAATAATGAAGACAGCATTATTACAGTGTAGAAAAACACCAGGGCCTCTTGGCTAAGACCTCAAGAGGAGCATTGTAAGATTTTAGTAGTGATTTTTATATTCTCCAAAATATAATGCAAGAGTTGTAGACTTTTAACCACTTGCATTTTTTATGCCTCTGCACACAAATGAAGCTCCTGGGGATAAAGGAAGGAGAAATAAGTCAGCTAAAATTTGAGCACCTGCTAATAGGTACATAAGAGGGGAAAAACGTGACTTGAGACACCTTGCTTTCACTCAGATCTACAATTAATGAGCCATTTTCCTTTGGAAAAAAAAATGCTGTCTTATCCCTAGATCGTGTCTTTAGGCACTTGTGGTAAGTAACGTTACCAATTTAAGACATCTTCAAAATTCTAGACTTCTTTGATACTTGGAGCACTGAAGTAAACACAAAATCCATTTGAATCCAAGATGCAGAAGTCATTAAAGGCATCATTCCATTTAGGAATGTAGAGATTATCACTCTAGCAGGAAAGGAAAGGTTTAATGGCAAACAAATAAGCAATCAGAGAAAAGTAACCAGGATGCTAATAAAAAATATGATGTCATCTGACCTGCAAATCATGTGTGTAACTTACTTGAGAGCAATTTTTAAAAGGTACTGTTTATTTGTGGCTATTTATGCACAATTATAAAGATAATACCAGAGTGGGAAAAAACACTTTTCTGTTCCATTATACTATATAGATTGCAATTAAACAAACAAAAATATGGTGTGTCCTAGCATGGATTAAGTTAATATAACACAAATATTTGCTAAAGATATTTCAAATGAATTGCTAAATTTTAGAATTATACAAAGTTTCAACTGAGTTGGGGCCAAAAAATCATTTAATCATTCCTGGTTTAGGAAGCTGTGCCAAAAAATATTAATTAGTTGCCAAGATAATGACCTGTTTTTCCCCAAAGTATACATTCAAGATTTATGGAATCTCTGCCTTGAGTTCATATGATTACAATATACCAGTTGATATTATACATCAGTACGTAGCCCAGTATTTAACACCTAGCTGAATGCAAAATAGGTTCTGAAAAAATATATATATATATCTTAAAATGTTTGCAGACTTTTTTACTTTTACATTAGTCATCATTTCACTTCTGCTTCAATATGCTCATGCGTGTCCTGACGACACCGGTGGTGTGGCCATAGATGCCCCTGCATATCCAAAGACTCAGCTCTGTTTCTTCCACTCCCTTTTATTTTCTTTATTGTCCATGTGAATTTTAAACATTTGTCCTTTTTGACATGTCTTTTGTCAATTCAAACACATTTACCAAAAGGTCAAGATTACAAAATTTTTGCTTGGCAATAACCGCGCATTTTATGCTTTCATATTTGGGCAAGTGTCCAGTAAACACCTCAGACCACATCCAGTTTTAGTGTCACAGCTTGAAGCAAGCAACCTGCCAAGCGCTCTGTTTCTCACCACAAACTTGCACTGCATGTTAAGTCTTTCCTGTGTACCAGAAGAGAAGGATTTTCTAGACCACAGTGTAAGTTAGCTTACTGATCAAAAAGGCTAGTTGATTATTGGCTCTTCTCAACTAATGAACGTAATTAAATAGCTTATTGTGGTGATGGATGTTCTCAAATAACTTGAGCCCAGGCTGTTTGCAAAATATTGTAACTTTTCTTCTAACAATAGTTTTTAAAAGTTATATAAATATGTCTATATGAAGTTTGTTCAGGTACTTTTATAGTCAAATTATTCTTTCTGCATAAATTCATTTGTGTGGGTTTTATTTCATTTATTAGAAAATATTATCTCTGAAAGCTATGCTATGTCCTTTTGCAATTCCACGTAGCATAAACCAGTACAAATGCCCAGCAAACCCCCAACAAGTTTACCATCATGACTATAGCAAAGTGAGTGTATGTTCAACATTGAGAAAGAAATTGGAGTTTTAACATACTATTTCTTTATCTAAGTAATTGTTTTAACTCAACATACAGGACTCATTTTAGAATTTTCTTCTTTGAGGATCCTTTCCACACTCTCAGTTGGTTTAGGGTTCTTTATATATGACAATATAACTCTCCCTGTGCTTAGCTTTATCATGGGATTTATTTCAAAAAACTTCTTTTAGGCATGTCTTGTGACTTCCCTGTTGGCTGTAAATTGCCATTTGAACTAAATGGAATAGGTAGGATATACAAATGTTCTTTTTTATCCTATTCCTATCCCCTTTTCTCAATTCTGTATTTAAGAGACAAATAATCTCTATTCAATTGAAAACTACATACATAAAAATAACTCTTCAGGAAACTGTGATTCAGGTTTTCCCCATAAAAAGCCAACATTTAAACATTTATTCGTTTCCTTTCAAAAACCAAATATTTAAAATGTGGTTGTAAGAAAATATCAACCCAAATTTCCTCTATATAGATCTATTTTTACTATATAAAATAGTTAATAGAAAATGCTGATTAGCTGAAAAGAATCTTGGTATGTCAGAAAATAATATATTTTCTTCAACTTGTTTTATATTTACCTATCCTGTTTAATTTTGAATTTGTCTTGTGCTTATTCATTTTCTATCACCTAAACTAAAAAGCAGTTTCCAGCTGGGTGTGGTGGCTCATGCCTGTAATCTCAGCACTTTGGGAGGCCAAGGCAGGAGGATCACCTGAGGTTAGGAGTTCGAGACCAGCCTGACTAACATGGCAAAACCTCGTCTCTACTTGAAATACAAAAATTAGCCAAGTGTGGTGACACATGCCTGTAATCCCAGTTACTCTGGAGGCTGAGACAGGAGAATTGCTTGAACCCAGGAGGTGGAGGCTGCAGTGAGCCGAGATCGCCCATTGCACTCCAGCCTGGACAAGAGCGAAACTCCATCTTTAAAAAAAAAAAAAAGTAATTTCCATGTGGGCAAAAACCTTCTTTTGGATTGTTTACTTTGACATTCTCAAGACCTAGAAAAGTGTGTAGCAAATAGTATTTGCTAAATAAAAAAAAGTTGAATAAATTTATTGTCCAACTTTAACACATCACCACATGAAAGTTGTTTTTGAGATTAATAACTTTGGTTATTGTTAAAATTGTATAATGTGTTCATCTTATATTACTTTTTATGATGTCTTATGTTAGTATTTAAAATTAATAAACAAATAAAATATATATTTAGCTATACTTGTTCATTGGCATCAATTCATATATTCACTTATTTTTATGTATACTGGGGTATATATTTAAGTTTCTAATTCTTCTGCACACGATGTCTATATGACAGAGATGCAATTTCATGTTTTTATATTAAAATTTAACAATTCCCAGAACTAATTTTTTTTAACTTAAAGGCCAGTGTGATAGTAACCGAGGACTAATTATTGAATAGAAGCTAATTTCCCACTTTATCTGCAATGTTACCTTATATTTTTTAATCTATGAACATGACTTTTTCTTGTCTGTATTTTTTCCCTTCTCAATTTGTCTATCTATGTCCCACATGCCACTTTGCCTTTATTAATATGGTTTGAACATAGATCTTACTATCTAATAAAACAAGGCTCCCACATTTTCTTCATCTTCAATAGTGATTTTCCTAGTCTTGATTTTGCAATTTAATGTACATTTAGAATTCTGCTTTGTAAGTCCCACAACAAAACCTGTGGTATTAACTGGAATTGAATTGAATCTCTAAAATATTTAGGATTAAATGGCATCATTTAAAATCATCATTTTCAAATCCTAAAATGTTATTAAAAATAATGGCAAAACTAAAATTACTTTTGCACCAACTGAACATTTACCCAACCATGGGTGGTCTTACCTCTTTTACCAGATTAACAATATTTCTATAGTGATAAGGCGGAAGTACTGTGGTTTATGTTTTTCCACAGGAAGGCGAGATTATAACATTTGTCATACCTTTCTCAAAGATAGAATTTCACTGAGTATCTCCACTTTCAATTCTAGATCAGGAACTGAGAACATATCTAAATTTTCTAGTTTTATAGAAGACTTTTATCCACAAGAATCAAGATCTTCCCTCTCTGAACAGGTGTGTGTATGTGTATGTGCGTTTATTATTCAAGATATGAGAAACTATATTTCAACCTCAAAAAAATAAAAATATTTACACTATAAGGTAATTCTAATTGTTTCT
Organism: Piliocolobus tephrosceles; assembly: GCF_002776525.5. NCBI lineage: Eukaryota > Metazoa > Chordata > Mammalia > Primates > Cercopithecidae > Piliocolobus > Piliocolobus tephrosceles. Next base: position 9,082,165 of record NC_045443.1, read on the forward strand.
TAGATGCTTGAATAGAACTCCTGAGGGATAGAGAATACTTATCATTTCTGATGTATATTCTATCACTGTATCTGATGATAGGGAATTAGGATATACCTATTGAAGAATCAGAAGTTGTAATATTACTATAAGAAGAAGCTTTGTCTCTAAGCAAAACTAGAAAAAATTGAACCTTTACCTTTAGGATTAGAAGAATTGAGTTTCAATTTGAATTCTCAAATTTTTGAGTTTTCTGATGTTGTAGGGGGCACTTACCTTTAATACACATCTTTACATGCAAGGTGAAACAAGTTATATCTGTGCTTTCCAACTATCATAATCAAATATGAAATAGCTTTTATTTTTAAAGTCTAAACACTATGCATTAAATAGTTTTTTTTCTGGAAGCTCTGCTGTGCATTTCTAAGATGTTACTAAATAAACATGTGAGATTAGTTTTGTTAATGATGATGGTGATGAGAATTTGTTGTTGATGATGATGATACGGGCATGTTGGATGAAAATGCACTAGAAAAGGACATGCAATAAAAGTGCATAAAACTTACCTGAGTTTAGCTGGCAGAAAGAAAACTAAATTATTGACATAAAATAAACAACTATAAACACTTGATCTTAGCTAAAAGGCCAAGAAGCAATAAATGACTATAAACAGAAAACTGTGTGTGTTGTTATCTAATATCAGTAATGTAAAATATTTGTGTTAAATATCTCAATGTAGGTGAATTAATATATTCATTATATTGTTATGACATTTTGAAGTAATTGGCGATTATTTTACAACCAAGAGAAATGTATAAAATTATTTTTGCCTGGCTTTATGTGAATTGTCATTTCTATTCTTTTCTTAGAGGCATGCACAGGGGGAATGTTTCTGCATTTTACTTTTCTATTCAAAATATTTTATCTCACCACAGGAAAGAGAACAAAAAACAAATGCCCAATTTTATTTTATTCAGGAATCCTTTGTGCTTTGAAGACTTTAGATTCCTCTCTGAGGTAGACGTGCACTTACAATTATTTGATGGGGTGGATTCGTGGTCGGAGGCCTCGACACAGCTTAGGTATGTTTTCACCACATAAATGTGTAGTTTTTTTTGTATACAATTTTAAGATACCAAAAATTTTATACAAGCATATAAGGCATAGGCAAGCAATTTACTCTGATTCTTTTCATGTTCTATTTATGTTGATTTCATGTTACGTCCGTATTGTATGTTAAATCAAGTCTTCCAAAACTTAAAAACTTTTTTTTCCTTTATTTTATTAACTATATTATGATAAAGTCACTCACAATTTGGGCCAGCTTGAAATAGTGAAACAGATGTGGAGTCATACTTGAATTTTACTCAAACTTCTACCGCTCTCTAAATTTGAAATGGGGTCAACCAGCAACCTCTATGTAGTTTAGTTTAGTTTCTTTTTCTATCAAATACAGGCATGAAACATTCCATATTGATCTTAGTAGATTTGTGTAATATTCAAATCAAGTGACATGTATTTTAAAGCCCTTTTTATCCTAAAGGTGTTTATAAATTTATAACTTATTCATAGTTGGTAACATTATATTAAATAAGCTTTATGATTTTGGCCATCTCTAATATTTAATTTCTTCATCTATAAAGTGATACCTACTCTATTTACTCCATATGTAAAATAACTGAGTTAGATATTACATGTGCAAACAATGTCTAAGTCTAATTTTAGCTACAAAAGATAATTCATATTATCATTTAATTTATAAAAGGCTTTTGTACAACAAACCCCCATGACATGAGTTTACATATGTAACAAACCTTTGCATACAACCCTGAACCAAAAATAAAAGTTTTAAAAGAAGCTTTTAAGAAAATATTAATCATCAGTAAATAATTAATATTTCAAGAGAGCAAAATGATTCTTTCAGTATTTTGTTCAGAGGTAAGATTATCTGTCTTTGTTCTAAAGGGTTAGATCCTACTATTTTAGCCTATGTATGTCCTTCATTATAAAGAAAATTAGACGGCCGGGCACAGTGGCTCATGCCTATAATCCCAGAACTTTGGGAGGCCAAGGCAGGTGGATCACCTGAGCTCAGGAGTTCGAGACCAGCCTGGCCAATATGATGAAACCCCGTCTGTACTAAAAATACAAAAATTAGCCAGGTATGGTGGCATAAGTCTGTAATCCCAGCTACTCAGGAGGCTGAGGCAGGAGAATCGCTTGAACCCAGGAGGTGGAGGTTGCAATGAGTCAGGATCACGCCACTGCATTCCAGCCTGGGCTACAAGAGCGAAACTCTATCTCAAAAAATAAAAAATAATAAATAAATAAATAAATGAAAATTAGACACACTAGTATTTACTAAAAGCTTACTAAATGATTGATGTTATTGCTGTTGAGTTCCTTATATTTTTATTTCATTTTTAAAATACCCATACTGGGTTGTAATAATATCCTTTTCTTTTTTATTTCTTTCTTATTTTGCAAGTTAGGAAA
>NC_045443.1:9084649-9150188 GCF_002776525.5 Piliocolobus tephrosceles
AATATCCTTTTCTTTTTTATTTCTTTCTTATTTTGCAAGTTAGGAAATTGGGATGCAAAAGCTAGATTATTTATGAAGTTATATTAAGTTTGTATATGTGGATAGGTGATTTAAATACATGTCTTTCTCCCTACATGTCTTTTCACTATACGAAATCCCTTTCTGGTAATGTTAGGTTTCATTATACATTACGAATTAACTAATTTTAATAGTACATAGGATTTTGCTGAGGGTAGTTTGCATGGCATAAATGTAATTTTATTTATATAGTAAAGTGTAAACATAATAATGTAGTAATATAAAACAAAAGTAAATTCATGTTGTACTTTAAAAAGGGTTGTCATGAGAAGTACATAGATGGAAATGGCAAGTGGAATTTTTAAAATGTATGCCCCGAATAGCAGAAAGGCCATGACTCATATAACCCTGAATTCTTTCTCTCTAGAGATGAGTGAATTTCATAATTACAAGTTGGGTCTAGCAAAGAGTGATTTTTCAACACGATGCCAAAAGCAAAGATGTCCAGTAATCAAAAGCAAATGTAGAGAAAACGGTAAGTCCTATGTTCCATCTGTCTACTCTCAGTATATTCAAATGAATCTTGGAAACTATGTGATTAAATCAATGACAATCATTCAGTTTACTTTATCTTCATCAGGAAAGCAGGAATACCCCCATGAACTCTAATATAATATTAAAATAGATAATAAAATTATGGTATTAAAAGCTATTGAGTTTAGAATATTTTCATAGCCTAAAAAATGATGAGTTTATTTATCCTGATAATATAATCAAGGCAGGAATTTCTAAGAGATTACTGAAAAGAAAACTAAATAGAAATGAAAAACAGAAAAGATATTTTAAAAATCCTCCAGAGACATGTTCCTAAATATTATAGAAGTGATAGCTAGATTATTATTTATAGAATTGTTTCTGAGTGCAGTGAAGAAGATGTACTCTCCAATGTCTTTTTTCAAAGCAGAATATTATTGATAATAGACCTTTATATAGTTTGTATGAAAAGCAAAACAACAGGTGACCCCTCAATTTTGATTAAAAACTAAGAAACAAATTAGTAAACCGGGCGCGGTGGCTCAAGTCTGTAATCCCAGAACTTTGGGAGGCTGAGACGGGCGGATCACGAGGTTAGGAGATCGAGACCATCCTGGCTAACACGGTGAAACCCCGTCTCTACTAAAAACTACAAAAAACTAGCCGGGCGAGGTGGCTGGCGCCTGTAGTCCCAGCTACTCCGGAGGCTGAGGCAGGAGAATGGCGTAAACCCGGGAGGCGGAGCTTGCAGTGAGCTGAGATCCGGCCACAGCACTCCAACCTGGGTGACAGAGCGAGACTCCGTCTCAAAAAAAAAAAAAAAGAAAAAAGAAACAAATTATTAACAAATAGCATCACTTTACAAGAATTAATTTAAGGAATGCAAAGTGCTATATGTAAAAATTCCTTTTTAGACTAAAATATTCAATTGTTACCAAAGTTTAAAACATACATGCCTTTTCACTCAGCAATTATCATTGTGGGAATTTATCCCAGGGAGGGACTCAAAAATATGCACAGATGGATATGAAATGTATCATTATTTCTAATAGCAACACCTAAGAAACAAATTAAATATCCACTGGAAAAAAATTCAAAGTCTGTCAAAAATTAGATACTGTCCAGAGTTGTCAGTGAAATACAATGCAGCTATTTATAAATTTGGTATCCTTATACTCCATGAGAACTAATCACCAGGATATTGTCTTAGGTAAAAAAAAAAAATTCATAGGATTTTTTGTATATTATAGTTTCTTTAAAATATATTTTTAATATGTAGCTAAGAGGAATGGTAATTTTTATTTATTTTTAGTTGGCATGTAATAATTATACATATTTAAGGGATGCAGTGATATTTCCATACAACTATATAGTGTCTAATGACCAAATCAAGGTAATTAGCATATCCATCACCTCAAACATTTATCAGTTCTTTGTGTTGGGAACATTCAAAACCTTCTCTTCTAGCTATCTGGAAATATACAATAAATTACTCTTAACTGTACTCTCCCTACAGTGCTATAGGAACACTAGAAAAAGCCCGCATGTAGCTGTAATTATGTATCCATTAACCTCTCCCAGTCTTCTCCTCCTCATTATTCTTTCTAGCCTTAAATAACCACAATTCTACTCTCTAATTCTGTGAGCTAAAAGTTTGGATCTCCTACATATGAGTGAGAATATGCGGTATTTATCTTTCCATGCCTTATTTACTTTACTTAACATTATGTACTTCTGGCGCATCCATGTTGGTGCAAATAATAGGATTTCATTCTTTTCATTCTTTTTTTTATGACTGAATGGTATTCCTGTGTGTGTGTGTGTGTGTGTGTGTGTGTGTGTGTGTATACACATTTTGTTTAGCCATTCATCTGTTAATGGACACAGGTTGATTCCATATCTTGGCTATTGTGAATAATGCTGCAATAAACATGGGGCTGCAGACATTATTTCAATATACTGATTTCCTTTCCATTGGAGAAAGACTGAGATTGCTGAATCATATGGTAGTTCTTTTTTTGGTTTTTTAAGGAACCTCCATACTGTTTCCATAATGGCTATACTAATTTACATTCCCACCAACATTATATAAACATTAGCCTTTCCCTGCATCGTCACTGTCATTTGTTATTTTTTGTCTTTTTAAATAATAGCTATTCTTAGAGTGAGATGATACTCATTGTGGTTTTGATTTTCATCTTACTGATGATGAATGATGTTGAACTTTCAAAAAATATATCCATGGCTATTTGTATATCTTCTCAGAAATATCTCTTCAGATCCTTTTCTCCTTTTCAAATCAGTTTTTGTTGTTGATGATGCTGTTGAGTTGTTTGAATTCCTTGTATATTCTGGATATTGTTCTCTTGTCAGAGGAATAATTTGCAAGTATTTTCTCTCATTCTACAAGTTGTCTCTTCACTCTGTCACTTGTTTCCTATGCAGTAAAGAAGTGTTTTAGTTTGATACAGCCTCATTTGTTTCTTTTTGCTTTTGTTGCCTGTACTTTTGAAGTCTTACCCATAAAATCTTTGCCTAGACTCATGTCCTGTGGTGTTTCTCTTATCTCTTCTAGTAGTTTTATAGATTCAGTTCTTACCTTTAAGTCATTAATCCATTTTGAGTTGATTTTCGTATATAGTGTGAGATGAGGGTCTAATTTCATTCCTCTGTGTGGATATCCAGTTTTTTCAGCTCCATTTATTGAAGTACCTGTCCTTTCCCAGTGTATGTTATTGGTGCCTTTCTGGAAAAATCAGTTGGCTGTAAATAGATGGATTTATTCTGCATTGTCTATTCTGTTTTATTGGTCTAAGTGTCTAGTTTTATGTCAATGCCATACTGTTTAGGTTATTATAGTTTTGTAGTATATATTGAAATCAGGTAATGTGATGCCACCAGTTTTCTTCATTTTTGTTCAAGATTGCTTTGACTATTCAGTCTTTTGTGGTACCATACAAATTTGAGGATATTTTTTTCTATTTCTGTAGAGAATGTTATTAGTATTGTGATAGGAATTGCATTGAATCTGTAGATTGCTTTGAGTCGTATGATTACTTTAACAATATTTTTTCAGTCTATGAACATGAGATGTCTTTCCATGTTTTTGCATCCTCTCTGGTTTCATTAATCAGTATTTTATAGTTTTCATTGTAGAGATCTTCCACTTGTGTGATTAAATTTATTTCAGGGTATTTTATTATTTGTAGGTATTATAAATGGAATTGACTTCTTGATTTCTTTTTCAGCCAGTTTGTAATGGTGTATAGAAACACTACTAATTTTTGTATGTAGATTTTTGTATCCTGAAATTTTACTGAATTTGTTTATTTGTTCAAAGGCATGTTGTTTAATTTTCATATATCTGTGCAGTTTCCAAAGTTCCTCTTGCTATCAATTTCTAGTTTTATTCCATTGTTGTCAGAAAATTTACTTGATATAATATTGAATTTTGAAAATGTGTTGAGACTTATCACCTAGCATGTGGTCTATCCTGATGAATGTTCCATATGATGATAATAAGAATATGTGTTTTGCAGCAGTTGAATGAAATGTTCTGTACATTTAGTAAGGTTCATTAGGTCTATATTATAGTTTTACTTGGATGTTTCTTTTCTGATTTTCTGCCTGAACGATCTGTCCATTGCTTAAAATGTGTTGTTGAACTCCTCTACCCTTATTGTATTAGTCTATTTCTCCCTTCAGATCTATTAATATTTACTTGATATATCTGAGTGCTGTAGTATTGGGTGCATATGTATACTTATAAATACAATATTATATTGCTGAAATGACCCATTTGTCATTATATAATGGTCTTCTTTGACTCTTTTTTACTCTTTTTGACTTAAAGTCTACTTTATCTAAGTATAGCTATGCCTTCTCTTTACTGGTTTTCATTTTCATGGAATATCTGTTTTCATCCTATACTGTCAGTCTATGTGTGTTTTTACGAGCAAAGTGAGTTTCTTGAAGGCAATATATTGTTCAGTTTTGTTGTTTTTAATCCATTCAGTCACTCTATGTCTTTTACTTGGAGAATTTAGCCCCCTTGCATTTAATATTATTATTGGTAAGTAAAAACTTACTATTGCCATTTTGTTCCTTGTTTTCTAGTAGTTTTGTAAGTCTTCCTTTCTTCCTTCTTCCTTTGTGATTAAGTTGCTTTCTCTGACAGTGTATTTTAATTCCTTGATTTTCATTTTAGTGTATCTATTATAGGTTTTTGTTTTGTTGTTACCATGAGACTTACAAGGACATCTTATAACTATAGCAATTATTTTATACTGATGACAACTTAACTTTGATCACAAAGAGAAGAAAAACAAAACAAAAAAATAAAAAAACTAAACAACTCTACACTTTAACTCCATCTCCTCTCACATGTTGACTTATGTTTGCATGGATTTACATCATTTTATATTGACTATCTCTTAACAAATTATAATTACTTTTATTTTGATAGAGTTGTCTTTTGATCTTTATAAGATCTGTGTGGTTGAGGCACCACAAGTACAGTATTAGAATATTCTGAATTTGTCTGTGTACTTACTTTTATCAGTGAGTTTTATACCTTCAAATGTTTTCTTATTGCACATTTATGTTCTTTTTTTGTGACTGAAAAAACTCTCTTTAGCATGTCATGTAAGACAGGTCTAGTGGGAATAAATTCACTCAACTTCTGTTTGCCTGAGAAATATTTTTTCTCTCCATCATGTTGATAGTTTTGTTGGGTGCAGTATCTCAGTTGGCATTTTGTTTTCCTTGGGTCTTTGAGTATGTCACCCCACTTCCTCTTGGCCTATAAAGTTTCTGCTAAGAAGTCTGCTAACAGATGTGTTGAAGCTTCTTTATATTTATTTGCTTTTTAAATTTTGCTTCCTTTAAAATTCTCACTTTATCTCAAGCTTTGAACATTTAAATTTTATATGCCTTGTGGTAATCTTATTTGGGTTGAATCTGCTTGCTAATCTTTGACCCTCCTGTATCTGCTTATTCGTATCTTTCTCTGGGTTTGGTAAGTTTTCTGTTTGTCCACAGCTTCCCAGACCAATGCTGTGCCAGGGCTTGCCCAAGGGCCATGGTTGCTATGGCCTGCAACCACTGAAATTTTCCTGAGACCCAAGGCCACTTTAGTCAGCTGGTGATAAAATGGGCTGAGACTAAGGTTCCTCCTGCCTAAGCAGTGGATTCCTCTCTGGCCCACGTGGGTCAAAATGCTCCCCGTATGAGCACTGGTTTGGAATCAACGGCTGTGGGGTCTCTGTCTTTTGCTGTGTTCCAATGTGGTGGGGCCAGGTCTAAGTTCTAACACAAAGTCCCACACTCTTATTTCCATTTCCCAAGCAGACAGTTTCTCTCCAAGCACTGCAGTATCTGGGTTTGGAAGAGGAGTGTTTAGGCAAGGCAAGACCGTCTTTTCTTACCTCTTTAATGTGTTTTTTCTTGTTACCATGCCAAAATCAGGGTACTGTGATAGCTCGCCTAATTTCTTGAATTCTTTTGAAGGTACTTTCCTGCATGGATAGTTATTTAGTTTGACGTTTCTGTGAGAAGATAATAGCTGAAGGGTTCTTCACAGCCAGCTTGCTCTTCTGTCATTTTCTTCATTGTTTTCCAGTATATCTGTTGTTTTGCCTACCCATTGATTTTTTTCTCCTCTATCATTATCTGTCTTTGTGGTTTGGTGGTTCTGTGTAGTAATAAGATTTAATTCCTTTCTCTTTCTTATTTGTGTATCTGCTCTACCAGTTTTATACTTCTGTGCATTTTTATGGTGATAGATATTGTCCTTTTGCTTCCAGATATAGGACTCCCTTAAGCATCTCTTGTGGGGCTAGTTTAGTGGTGATGGATTCCCTCAGTTTTTGCTTGTCTGGAAGAACATGTCTCCTTTATTTCTAAAGGATAGCTTTGCTTAATACAGTGTTCATATATGGCAGAGGTTTTTTTGTTTTGTTTTGTTTTGTTTTGTTTTGTTTTTGGCATTTTGAATTTATCATCCCATGCTCTTCTGGCCTGCTGCTGGAGAAAGTGGGATTGCTGGCAGTGGTGGCCGTGGGCCCCAAGCAAGTGGCTCTGGGAATCTGGGGTGCACATGCATGACTCTGTCTGTGCTGAGGACAGACTCTCTACTTGGCTGCATCACCTGTTCCCTGGACAAAGGGCTCTGTATGGGCTTGATGCAAGGGTCACGACTACGCCATTGATTGGGATCACCTGGTGTTGCTATGCTGCAGTCCTCTAGGTGGATTTGGTGGAATGTCAGCAGGGCCCCAGGGACGTGAAGATGCAGAAGCTATTGGGCCCCAAAGATGTGAAGATAAAGGAACTATTAGGCCCCAGGGCAGAGTGTACTTTGGTGGTGGCTACACTCTCAAAATGGTGCAGTGCTGCTGCAGCCTGTATTCCAGAGAAGAGGAGGGACCCCAGTGTGAACTCCCACCCTGAAATAATGCAGTTATGTGGATTCTAGTCAACTCCCTATACCGGAGTCAGGGATTGTGAGGAATGTGGAGCTCTCCTATAGTTAGGATAGCAGGTATTTATAATGGGAATGTGGACTGCTGGGGAGCTCCTGCTTACCTTTTCTCCTCAATGGAGAGTCCCTCTTGGCTCTAAGCTGATCCATGTCACCTGCTTCTCTTCCCTTTCTGTGCTATTGCCCTGAGCATCTGTGCCTCAGAGAGACTTGGTCACTCTCTTGCTGAATTCCAGCCTTCTCCCTTCAACACTCTATTCAATGTGTGGTTATCTACTTGTTGTTTTGGTCCCTTGTGGAAGTGAGTGCTGGGTGCCTGTAGTTAGCCATCTTGATGATGCTTCCTCCTTCTTTGTTTATGTTTATTATTGTATCTGCATAAAAATAATAAATCATAAGCATAATTTACTCTAGGGATGACTGGGGAACTTGTAGAGAAGTATAGAAGGAAATATTACATTGTTGTACTCTAGTTTTTGATCATTTGCGAAGTATTTATGTTCTGTTCTGGGAAAAATAATGAAGGCAGAAAAAGGATCAATACTACCTTCTCATTAAAAAAAGAAAAAAACCTCTAATGTTTATATTAAATACAAAGATACCCAAACCCTTTATGCTTCTTTTTCTGATCTGTCTCTTTTTTCTTTGACAGCATCTCCACTTTTTTTCTGCTGTTTCATTGCTGTAGCTATGGGAATCCGTTTCATTATTATGGTAACAATATGGAGTGCCGTATTCTTAAATTGTAAGTGATAACAGAGAAGTAGATTGCTATATTGTTAATTTAACAATTGTAAGGTATTACTTTTGTTAGTATTCACAAACAGAAACATAAACTAGAAATATTAAATGTATCTTTGTCATATTTTTGCTATTAGTCCAGAAATTTGTAAACTAGATTTGCTTATAGTATAAATTACTAACAATACAAACTTTTTAATACTTATGGTTATTTTAATAGCATTATTCAACCAAGAAGTTCAAATTCCCTTGACTGGTAAGTGAATTTTTTAAATGTTTTAGAGCATATATTATATGTATCTACCTACACTATTGTGTAGGCATGTATTCAATGATGTAAAAAAAGGAAAAATTAAATAACTAATGCTAGTCTGTAATACACTATGGCTTCTGTTTTCCTTTTAATAATGAGGGAATACTTGTAAAAGTAGAGGATACTTAGGTTTGATATCTTTCTCTCTCTGTCTCTCTTTCTCTCCAATACTTGTAAAAAGTAGAGGCTACTTAGGTTTGGCTTGACATCTTTCTCTCTCTCTCTTTTTTTTTTGAGATGGAGTCTCACTCTGTCACCCATGCTGGAGTGCAGTGGGGTGATCTCAGCACAGTACAACCTCCACCTCCCGGTTTCAAGTGATTCTCATGCCTCAGCTTCCCAAGTACTTGGGACTGCAACCTCCACCTCCTGGGTTTGAGCAATTCTCGTGCCTCAGCTTCCCAAGTAGCTGGGACTGCAGGCATGCGCCACCACACCGGCTAATTTTTGTATTTTTAGTAGAGGCAGGTTTTCACCATGTTGGCCAGGCTGGTATCAAACTTCTAACCTCAAGTGGGTCACCTGCCTTGGCCTCCCAAAGTGCTAGGATTAAAGGCATGAGACACCACGCCCAGCCTGGCATCTCTCTATGAATACATAGAGATATGCCTTTGGTTATGACTATGATAATTTAATAATCTGAAATTTTAGAGTTGGAGTGAAAAAGACATTTAATTTGTCTAGATAAAGTCTGCTATAATGTTCAGATGTGTAGAATTAATAATGTATTCTCCTTTTCTAGAAAGTTACTGTGGCCCATGTCCTAAAAACTGGATATGTTATAAAAATAACTGCTACCAGTTTTTTAATGAGAGTAAAAACTGGCATGAGAGCCAGGCTTCATGTATGTCTCAAAATGCCAGCCTTCTGAAAGTATACAGCAAAGAGGACCAGGTTGAGTATTTATTTTAATTTCCCATCCTATATTTAATCCTAACATCTGAGGCAAATCACTGGAATAGGAACCTGGAACATATAAGGGACACTATGACTTGGTTATTCTAATACCAACCCTGAATCTTTCTTCATTGAAAATAACCAAGCATAGAAATTGCAGGTATCAGACACATGAAAAAATGCTCGTCATCACTGGCCATCGGAGAAATGCAAATCAAAACCACAATGAGATACCATCTCACACCAGTTAGAATGGCAATCATTAAAAAGTCAGGAAACAACAGGTGCTGGAGAGGATGTGGAGAAATAGGAACACTTTTACACTGTTGGTGGGACTGTGAACTAGTTCAACCATTGTGGAAAACAGTGTGGTGATTCCTCAAGGATCTAGAACTAGAAATACCATATGACCCAGTCATCACATTACTGGGTATATACCCAAAGGATTCTAAGTCATGCTGCTATAAAGACACATGCACACGTATGTTTATTGCGGCACTATTCACAATAGCAAAGACTTGTAATCAACCCAAATGTCCATCAGTGACAGACTGGATTAAGAAAATGTGGCATATATACACCATGGAATACGATGCAGCCATAAAAAAGGATGAGTTTATGTCCTTTGTAGGGACATGGATGCAGCTGGAAACCATCATTTTCAGCAAACTATCACAAGAACAGAAAATCAAACACCGCATGTTCTCACTCATAGGTGGGAACTGAACAATGAGATCCCTTGGACACAGGAAGGGGAACATCACACACTGGGGCCTATTATGGGGAGTGGGGAGGGGGGAGGAATGGCATTGGGAGTTATAACTGATGTAAATGACGAGTTAATGGGTGCTAATGAGTTGATGGGTGCAGCACACCAACATGGCACATGTATACACATGTAACAAACCTGCACGTTGTGCACATGTACCCTAGAACTTAAAGTATTAAAAAAAAGAAATTGCAGGTATCATGTATGTGTGCTCAGACGGGAATTATGCAAGTTGGGGGACAGAATGCATGTTTTTACAAGTGTGAGAACAGATGAAATGGCTATGGTCTTGCGTTTACTAAAATCATGAACACTGATTTCACTTATAGTGTATTTGTGATTTCAAACAGGATTTACTTAAACTGGTGAAGTCATATCACTGGATGGGATTAGTACACATTCCAACAAATGGATCTTGGCAGTGGGAAGATGGCTCCATTCTCTCACCCAACCTGTAAGTCTTTGACCCAATGGGTCTCTAGTTTTGAATTTTTTTCCTAAGCTTTCCCTGTAATAATTCTAATCACTCATTTCACATAATCCCAAGACATTTGCACATTCTAATAGATTTAGTAAAATGTGCTTAGGCCCTAAATTTAGGAGAAAGTTGTATTCATTGTAGAGTAGCCAACACAAATACTAGTAAGTAATATAAATTGTTTAGTATATGGTAAGTACTATGCAAGACGGGTCTAATATTATGTTCGTTTTACAGATAAAGAGACAGAAGCAGAGAGGTTTAAGTATCACATACATTTCTTTCTGAACTTATTAGCAGACATGTTGAGATATAATTAACACAAAAATTGCACATATATAAAGTACACAATTTAACAAGTCTCAAGAAATATATATATACTCATGAAACCATTAAGAACATCAAGATAATTAACCTGGAAAACATTCTCTAAGCATGCACCTTTGTGATTTCTCCTCTGTGTCCCTACGTACTTACCTCTTTCTCTTTCCAGTCAATCAGTTTTCTGCCACTTTAGTTTGCAATTCATAGAATTTAATATAAATGAAGTCCTACAATATGTTTCATTTGCAAAGTCTTATTTTCACTTAGAAAAGTTATCTGAGATTCTCCCATCTCATTGCATGAGTAAAGAGTTAATTACCTTTTATCTCTTCATTTATTGATATATATTTAGGTAATTGCCAGTTATTGATCATTACAAATAATGCTACTTGCTAATAATATTTGTGTACAAGTATTTGTATCATATTAACAAAGTCTTTCTTTTCCTTAATATAAACACCTAGAAACAAAATGGCTGAATCATATAAGTATATATTTAACTTTTTTAAAACTGCCACACTGTTATCCAAAGTGGTGGTGATATTTTACAAATTTTACTTTCTACCTATCTGTATGTAAGAGAAAATCTGAGAGAGAAGTTGCTTCATATCCTAGTCAACACTTGCTTTGATCAGCCTCTTAAATTTTGTACTGGCTGGGCGCAGTGGCTTAGCCTGTAATCCCAGCACTTTGGGAGGCCGAGGCAGGCAGATCACCTGAGGTTGTGAGTTCGAGACCAACCTGGCCAATGTAGTGAAACCCTGTCTCTACTAAAAATACAAAAATTAGCTGGATGAGGTGGCGGGCGCCTGTAATCCCAGCTACTCGGGAGGCTGAGGCAGGAGAATCGCTTGAACCCGGGAGGTGGAGGTTGCAGTGAGCTGAGATTGCACCATTGCACTCCAGCCTGAGTGACAGAGCGAGACCCTATCTCGTAAATAAATAAGTAAGGAAATTTTAGACACACTAAATGATGTGTTTTGGTATATGAGTGTAGTTTTAACTTGTATTTTACTAATGCAATGATGTTAAGTAGCATTTTTTGGTGCTTATTTGCCATTCAGGTAAAAATTTTCTTCTCACTGATTTCTGCTTTGATCTTTATTATTTACTGTCTTCTTATAGTAGGTTAAATTTGCTTTTTTAGTTTCTTATATTGAAAGCTGATATGTTGATTTGAAACTTTTTTCTAATAAAAGTTATACTATTAATACGTGAGATGATTTGGCAACATCCCCACATATTTTAAGATACTATTTTTTAATTTCCATTCAGTTAAAAATAGTTTCTAAATTGTCTTTTGCATTCTTTGATTCATTGATTATTAACATGTGTCATTTAGTTTTCAACATTTGTGAATTTTTCAGACATATTTTTATTGTTGATTTCTAATTTAATTTCAATTTTATTAGAGAATTATTTTGTATAATAAGTCTGGCACTTCTTTAAAGTGCTCTTTTCGTTGATTTTTAAATTTACTTTGCTACTTTAATGATAATTGACAATGATCATTGCACAACCTTTTACTCTCATGTATTATTTTCAACTTTCCCCTTGTGTTTATTGTAGCAAGAACTCCTTACCTTCCTTCCTCATTATCCGTTTGTAATTTGGAAGCCCCAGTATACCTTAGAATTGATACACAATGTCTTCATTTATGTATGGCTTGCAAGTTTATTTTTAACAGAAAAAACATTGATTCTCTAAAAAAAAATCAGAGTTTGTATCATGTTTTCTCAATTTTTTCCTATCTACAAGGACAAAACTTTCTTTCAGAAGCAAAACAACTGGCATACTACCTTTCTGTTTATGCATGTAGTAATTATTTGTTGACTGCTACACAATTTCCAGGAATTATGCAGAGAAAACTACAGAGATGAGCAGAATAAAACTCATTTAGGAGCTTCAAACTCTAGACAGAGATGTAGTTGTAAGCAAATAATCCAGTGTTGTTAGGTACTCTGGCAGAAGTGTGATGAAAGTAGTATGAAAAAACAGACACAGAAATCGAAGGAACACATGGACAAAGTGATATTAAAAAGAATGAGGCCGGGTGCGGTGGCTCATGCCTGTAATTCCAGCACTTTGGGAGGCCAAGGCAGGGAGACTACCTGAGGTCAGGAGTTCAAGACCAGCTTGGCCAACATGGTGAAACCTATCTCTACTAAAAATACAAAAAATAGCCCTTGTGGTGGCAGGCACCTGTAATCCCAGCTACTCACGAGGCTGAGGTAGGAGAATTGCTTGAACCCAGGAGGCGGAGGTTGCAGTGAGATGAGGTTGTGCCACTGCACTCCAGCCTGGCGACAAGAGCAAAATACTGTCAAGAAGAAGGAAGAAAGGAAGGAAGGAAGGGAGGGAGGGAGGGAGGGAGGGAGGGAAAGAAAGGGACTCTAATGTAGACTGAACCTAGTAAGAGCAGTTATTAAAAAATCTAGTCTGGGGCCGGGTGCAGTGGCTCACACCTGTAATCCCAGCACTTTGGGAGGCCAAGGTGGATGTATTGCTTTAGGTCAGGAGTTCATGCCCAGCCTGGCCAATATGGTGAAACTCCATCTCTACTAGAAATACAAAAATTAGCCGGATGTGGTGGCACATGCCTGTAATCCCAGCTACTCAGGAAACTGAGACAGGAGAATCACTTGAACTTGGGAGGCAGAGTTTCCAGTGAGCCAAGATTAAACCAGTGCACTCCAGCCTCGGCAGTGGAGCAAGATTCTGTCTTAAAAAACAAGCAAACAAACAAACAACAAAGCAAAAACTCTTTAAAAATAGTTTTTTTCCTACAGTGGTCGATTGTTCAATTACAGAACAGAGGTCATTACATTGTCCTTTTAAATAAGGATAGCATCAGACCATAATATTTCTATTTTTTGTCAGTTTTCCATTGAAGTGACATCCTCACTCTTTCTTGAGCTTTCTATTTCCCATCTCTTATGAAAGAAAACAAATTATCATTATTAATCATATAACTCCAAAAGATTAAAGATGCCAGAGTAAAACACATATATAGATATAGAAATCTCTACATGAAATGCCTAAACACATGCACGCATGCATACAAACACACACACTTATACACACTTATGAATGTGTGTGTGTATTAGAAGATTTGAAGTTTTATTTTCATTTACTAAGTAAAATTGCATATATCTGAAGAATATGTTTTATTTTTCCACAAAACACAGTATGAAACTCTAAATTGAATTCTGAATTGATTTCTCACTTAAATATTTGTTTTAAAATAAACATTTTAAAGTTTTCATTTAACTTGGGTATACATATGAAGAGATTTTATACTTCAGAATTGACTAGTTTCCAACGTATGATAAAAAGAGTGGCACATTATTTACAATTTTTACTTTTATTATCTGAGTTGGCTATATTTTGTTTATAAATTAGGACTAGGCACGGTCCTAAAATCTCCTAAAATGGTATTAAGTTTCTATATTTGAAGTTCAATAGGTGTGATTCATTTTTATTTTCCTGCATTAATAAAATCCTGTATGTAATTTTTAATTGTCTCTCCTCTAGACTAACAATAATTGAGATGCAGAAGGGAGACTGTGCACTCTATGCCTCAAGCTTTAAAGGCTACATAGAAAACTGTTCAACTCCAAATACATACATCTGCATGCAGAGGACTGTGTAAAGATGATCAACCATCTCAATAAAAGCCGGGAACAGAGAAGGGATTACACCAGCGGAAACACTGCCAACTGAGACTAAAGGAAACAAACAAAACAGGACAAAATTACCAACAACTGTCAGATTTCTTAGAGTCCACAGGACCAGACCATAGAACAATTTCACTGCAAACATGCATGATTCTCCAGGACAAAGGAAGAGAGATCCCAAAGGCAATTCAGATATCCCCAAGGCTGCCTCTCCCACCGTAAGCCCAGAGTGGATGGGCTGGGGGAGGGGTGCTGTTTGAATTTCTAAAGGTAGGACCAACGCCCAGGGGATCAGTGAAGGGCGAGAAGCCCAGCAGATCCCTGAGAGTGCAACCCCCACCTCCACAGGAAACTGCCTCATAGGCAGGGCCATAGCAGAGGGACACAGCATGGGCAGTGCCTTCCCTGCCTCTGGGGGGTCATGCTGCCACTTTTAATGGGTCCTCTACCGCCCCCAGCCACTCTGGGTTGGATTAGTGGTCCGTCCCTGGGAGGTGATCAAGCTCCCCTTTGTCCCTATGGCACAGGCTTTCCTGCCTTGGGCCTTTACTCCTTACCGCAGTTCCTGAAGTGCTGGTATTGTCCTGCAGCCCCGTCCCGTTGCACTGCCAGGCAGGGTGCCAGCACATGGGGAGAGCCGGTCTCCATCCGGGTGAAGCTCACCTGCAGCACACCTTGCATGCCGGGTCTCCCCTGGCCCTGGGGCTCTAGTACCGCAGGCAAAGGGGACAGTAAATCTGTCATCTCCAATCCCGGGTGAGCCCCCAGAAATGTAGTGCGATAGATAAGAAATCAGAAAGACCCAGGGGTTGAGGAGGATATTTATTATTTAGGTGCACTGGACCAGTCAGATTAACATCCAAAGGACTGAGCCCTGAACAAAGAGTCAAGTTACCTTTTAAGCATTTCGTGGGTGGGAGAAGATTTGTGCAGGGGGAAGCATATTACAGAAACAAGAAACAAAGACAGTTATTCAATTGAGACTTGCATCACACCATTTCTTACTTTTCAAGGAAAAGCATGCTTTGCGACTTGAGTTTATCTGTCTAGTGACCTTGCAGCTGCACAGCTAGAGAAACGGGTTTTCACAATGCCTGGGAAAGGGAGAGATAAGGCTACTAGCTACAGAAAAACAGGCAGTTAATTTTAAAGGACTCCAACTCTTTTTCTTCCTCAGGGGGAATTAGGTTTTCTTGCATACAACTGAGTTTTTGCTTACACATTCTTTAATTTATTTTGATTCCTGTTCCATGCCTACCACCTATGCTGCTGTTTTCCCCTCTCCTTCCCGTTCCCCTAGGGGAAGGACCGCAGCAGTGGAGCTATTCTTTCTTCCCCCAAGAAGAAAGGAAAGGGGGGTTCTGAATATTTTTCTTACTACCAGAGGTTTGTGTGAGGTTCAACCCCCACCCCCACACATGGGGATTCCTCACCTCTTTCTGAGGTTCAACACCCGCCATGGGGATTCCTCACCTATTTTTAACCTCCAAGACATCCTGACTAAGGAATACTTCACCACCCCCGCGGTTTCTCTCCTTGGTATGTCCTAACTAAGGAATGCTTTACTGTCCTGCGGCATTTTCTATTTTTTTTTTTTTTTTTTTTTTTTTTTACCCCCAATCACTGAGGCAATACTTTACTGGCTCCCGCAGCTGCTTCTTTCTTGGTCTGTGCACAGTCATCACCGCAGTATGTAAGGATCCTTTAAGCTAGATTGCTGGCCAGTTTCTTTCTTTCTTTTCTTTTCTTTTCTTTTTTTTCCTCTCTGTGTTGCTGAGAGTCCGGGTTTATTCTTCACACCAGGTGGGTCTCAATTTCTCATACCTGAGGGCCCCTTCAATGAGGTAGGGGAGCGCATTCCCTCATCAGAGAGGACTGGAGACCACCCCTGGAAGAGAATGTATTCCCATACGGTTTGCCTCCAAATTGTTTGAAATGCTTGTTTCCCAGTGCTATAAACAGCACTTGAACATAAGTTTAATTTATTTAGTAAGGCCATTTTTTGTACTTCCTGCAGAAAGGGTACACACGCCAGCAGTTTTGCCACGAGTGTACACCGAACGAAGGAGACAGGGTCATTTATAACCTGTCGCATCCACCCTACTGCTGTAACCGGTTTCCACTGGCTGGAACAGGACCTCGCATTCTGTATTTGTCCCGATTGGCTAGCAACTTAGAACTTTTTAAAAGTGGCAAAGGTGGAGGAGAACAAAGGAAGGAGGAAGTAACTTGTGGAATGCTGAGAAAGGTAAAAACACTTTTAAATAAGGAAGAGGAACAGGCTATGACCTAACGCTTGCTTGGACCAGTATAAGCACACCAGGACAAATATTTAGGAGCACAGGTCTTTGAATAAATTTTGCTTCTAAGAAAAGTTACTATTTATTCCTAATTAGATAGGGAAGAAAGTCTTTGAAGAGCAACCTCTACTTTACTTTTTACAGAATAAATGCAGGCGAAAAGAACACAAACTTGGCCAGGGGCAGAATGTTATGGACAGAATGTTTCTGTTCCCCTAAAATTCATATTTGAAATCCTAACTCCCAATGGTATGGTATTAGGAGGGGGCCTTTGGGAGGTAATTTAGGTGTGAAAGTTGATTATAAGAATTGAGTAATTCTGTTTTTATGTCTACTTCTTCTTTGTCTAGCATCAGGATTGCAATCCCTTTCTTATTGCTAACAATTTGTCTTGTAAATCTTTGTTCATTATTTTACTGTGGTATACTATTACCTCTCACAGTTCAACTCCTGTTGCATACCAACTTTATTATTTTCTTTTTGGCGTTTGTGTTCTTGTTTTTATGATTGTGTTAGAATTTCTAATTCAATTTGCGGCATTTACTACATTTTTCATCTGCTTAGTGATTGTTTCCTTTTTTGAGTGAGTGACTTTTCATAAGAAAAATATTTTATTTACATGATTTGAACTTTTGAGGTTTCATATAAATATGGTTTGATTTTTCCTATTCCTGTTTCGTGGACAAGGATCCTAGTTAGAGAGCTCCCTCTTCTGTCAGTTCTGTCCTATTCAGCATAGCATCTTCTACGGGTGGTGGTGATGATGGGAGTAGGAAGGGCAAATGATAGTCATGTCTTTTTTCTCTTTCCTTTCTGCAGGATTCTTAAGTTCCTCAAATTACTTATTTACTTTGATAGTCACATTTGTAAGAAGTGTCACCCCTTCTTTATTTTCCACTTCTCTCCCAGAAACCATTGCTTTCCTTTCCAAGTTTCCCACTTCTGGTCTTGCATTTCAAGCCTTTTCCCAATACGGTGAACTACCAAGTCCCAAATTGTGTTAAGTACTCTGACATTTATTGTTGAAGTTTTATCTTTCAGGGTTTATTGCATCTGTGATTCATTTATGTCCTCTAGTCTTCTCTTCTGAGTATGTTGAAGACTGATCTCCCTACCCTCCACCGCAGGTGTTCAGAGGTAGGCAGGAGCAAGTGTTCTTCTGCAATTATTTTTCTCTATTTATAGGTAATTTGAAGGTTGTGGTACTCTATGTCTCCTAGAGATGTTGAAAGAGTAAGGTATTATGTGGTTTTATTTGCTTTTCTTATTGATTTTATGAGTTTGGGGGAGAGATGGGAGATATTTGGGATTAGGCAACCGTCTCTGCAATGTGAGAAACTGAGAATTTACTACTGTTATTTGTTAAAGTGCCCTTTCTCTTAAATCCTTACTCTGAAATCTATTTCATACTTCAAACCAGTTGAAGGCTGTATGGAAGACTTATTATAAGCTCTCAATAAATAAGAATTCTAAAGTGTTAACCTCAGGTGACTATGTTCTTAATGTACATGTGTACTTTCTTGTAGCCTGTCTATGTAATTTATTTAGTGTTTTAACAAACAGCTGTCACCTATGTTGGCTGAAAATAATGCAAGTCTAACCATTTTCATGTTGGAGCAATTAAAACCATGCATGCAAAAATATTACATTGGATTTTACAATATATGTGCATCATAGCTAGAAACACTTCTAAGAATCGAGAAAACCTCAGTTAGTGAGTAGAAAATATCAGAAAGCCTACTTAGCACTATATGGGATTGTGTTGTCATAGCTCCTACAGGATGTTTGATGGCATTGTGTACAGTAGTATTTGTTCTCTCCGTCATGAGATAACTCCAGCCACAATTTTTTCCATTTATGCATGGTAATGTTTTGTCTGTTTAAGATGCAATTACATTTCATTGTATTGTATTCCAATTTAGAAATACAGCAAATGTTTATATATATATATTAAATTTAAAATATATACATATACGTACACATAAATTATAAATATGTATCTTATTTTTATATATGTAAATTATTTAAAACATGGTGGAGTAAAATTAGCAAGATGACAGAGTGGGAAGCCCTGATCTCTTCTCTCTCTACAAACACGCCAATTCAACTAAAAATTCATAGACAAATTTTCTTTGTGAGAATTAAGAAGCCAGTTGAGATTCTCCAATGCTGTTGGTGAAATTACTCATGTTGAAGCTTTAGGAAAATCTAAGGCACACTTCTTCCCTAATTCTTACCCCCAGCACAGTGCCAAAAAAGCAGGAAAAAACTCCCTAGCTCCAAGCTTTGCTCTTGGTTAATAAATGATGGATGGCATGTCCAATTCCCCAATTTTTCCAGGGGCTACTCCTAAGATTGGCTTCTCTCTAGCCTGTCTCAGTGTACTGATAGAACCAAGCATAGCCTGGCTGCCCGGGACCAGCAAGAACATAGGTGGTGGGGTGAGCTGGCAGTTTCATAGCACTGTAGTTCCTCTCCTTGGATCAACATGAGTGAGTGGACCAAAGCCTTCAGCTCTCAGCTTCTCCTTGGGGGAAAAAGTTGAACTAAACATCTGATAATCCGTATTTTCTGGAGATTGCCTGAAGAGCTAGCTCTGTTTATCTCAGAGCACTCAGAGGACCTGGGATATTCTAGGTGCCTGGGATCTACTAAGAAAAAAAGAAAACCAGTTGGACTAGCATGTAGGTTGAAGAAGACTGCAAAAATCCCTTGCCGAATAATAACTAAAAGACAACAAAAAATGCCTTTACTGATATTATAAAAAAATAGACTTTAAGTCAAAAATTGTCACAAGAAAAAAAAGAAGGACATTACGTAATGTTAAAGGAGTCAATTCACCATTGGAGCATATAACAATTTTAAACATATATGCACCCAACATCAGAGTATCTAAATGTATAAAGCAAACATTGAATGAACTTAAGGGAGAAATAGATAGCAATACAATAACAGTAGGAGATTTCAGTGCTCACTTTTAATAATGGATAGAACAACCAAACATAAAGGCAGCAAAGACCCAGATGACCTGATCAACACTGCAAGTCAAGTCACCTACAGACATATGCAGAACATTCAATCCAACAGCAGCAGAGTATACATTCTTCTCAAGTGCACATGGATCATTCTCCAGGATAGATCATATGTTAGGTCATTAAAGAAGTCTTAAGAAAACTCAATCAACCTTTGCAAAATAAACTTTCTAAATTAACTGAGACCTGTCTCAAATTTTCAGGGTTCACAAAGGAAACAACCAGTGGAATGAAAAGATGATCTACAGAATGGGAGAAAATAATTGCAAATCATATATCAGAAAAGGAGTCAATATCCAAAACATATAAAGAACTCCTACAACTCAATATACAAAAACACAAGTAACCCAATTAAAAAATGTATCAAAGACTTGAATGGTCATTTCTCCATAAAAAACATACAAAGGGTCAATGGGTATATGAAATGATGCTCAATATCACTAATCATCAGGGAAATGCAAATTATAAGCAGCAAATATCATCTTTCACTTATAAGGATGGTTATTATCAAACAAACAAGAGACAAGTATTAGGAAGCTTATAGGCTAATTAGACCCCTTGAACACTTTGGTGGGAATGAAAAATTGTGCTGCTTCTGTGGAAAACAGGATGGCGATTTCTCAAAAAAATAAAAATAGAACTACTATATGATCCACCAATACCCCTTCCAGGTAATTATGCAAAAGAATTGAAATAAGAATCTCAAAGAAATAGTAGTATACTACTGTCCATTGTTATACGAGTCACAGTAGCCAACATGTACATACAAATACAATAGAATATTATCCAGCCTTGAAAATGAAATCCTGCAATATGTAACAATGTGGATGAAACTTGAGGACATTATGCTAAATGAAGTAAGCGAGTCACAGGATAAATGTATTCAACTTTGTGTTGAATGTTCCAGCCACCATGACAAGGCTATAAAAAGAATTAAAGGCACACAGTTTTCAAAAAAAACAGGTAAAACTGTCTTTATTCATCTATGCAGATAATACATCTATGCAGATTCCACTTATGTGAAATGTCTAAAGTGGTCAAGCTTATAAAATCAGAGAATAGAATGGTGGTTGCCAGCAATGGAGAGAGGAAAAAATGGGACGTCGTTAATCAGAGGGCATAAAGCCTCAATTATGCAAGATGAATAAATTATAGAGATCTACTATACAACATTTTACTTATTGTTAATAATACTGTACTGTAGACTTGAAAATTTGTTAAGAGGGTAGATCTTGTGTTTACCTCAATAAAATAAAATTTTAAAAAATTAGCAAATAGATGCAAAGATACGTAAAAAAGATAATATGAACAACTGAGGTTTATAGCTGAGAAATAAAAACTATCTGATTTCAAAAGAGGCAGAATAAAACATTTAATAAAAGCATATGTCATATGTAATCCTTATAAAAATTATCATCAGACTAGGAATAGGAGGAAACTTTCTCAACCTAGTAAAGGTCATTTATGAAAATCCTACAGCTAAAATCAAGTGTAAAGATAAAAAAGTGAATATTCATCCTCTAAGATCAATAGCAAACCAAAGGTGTTTACTCACCACTTGTATTCAACTTTGTGTTGAATGTTCCAGCCACTGTGACAAGGCTATAAAAAGAATTAAAGGCACACAGTTTTCAAAAAAAAACAGGTGAAACTGTCTTTATTCATCTATGCAGATAATACAATGAAATCTACAGAAATGCTGCTAGGATAAGTGAGTTTAGGCGGGTTGAACAATAAAAAATACACTTAGAATCAACTGTGTAAATGAATATATGTACATATATACTTATAATTTTAAAAATAAAAACTTGAAATTAGAAAATAAAATGTATAATAGCATTAAAAACAATAGACTACTTTGGGGAAATCTCATAAAAACATAAAAGGCCTGAATATTAAAAACTACAAAACATTACTGAGTATAACTTAAGTATATTGAGACGATGGACTAGGTAAAGAAAATGTGGTACATATACACCATGAAATACTATGCAGACATGAAAAAGAACAAAATCATGTCCTTTGCAGCAACATGGATGAAACTAGAGGCCATTATCCTAAGCAAATCAACGGAAGAAAAGAAAACCAAAAACCACATGTTCTCCCTTATGAGTGGGAGCTAAACATGGAGTACATAGGCACACACAAAAAAAGGAAACAATAGACACTGAAGCCTACTTGAGGGTGGAGAGTGGGAGAAGGATGAGGATTGAAAAACTGCCTGTCGGGTACTATGCCGATTACCAGGATGACAAAATTATCTGTACACCAAACCACTGCAACATGCAATGTACTCATATAAGAAGCCTACATATGTATGCCTGAACCTAAAACAAAAGCCAAAAGGAAAAAATTAAGCATATTGAAGTACAAGAAAGATACTTTATTCAAGGATCGGAAGACTCTCAGAAATAAAAAGGAATTGGCTGGACATGGTGGCTCAAGCCTGTAATCCCAGCACTTTGGGAGGCCAAGGCACGTGGTTCGTTTGAGGTCAGGAGTTCAAGACAAGACTGGTCAACATGGTGAAACCCCATCTCTACTAAAAATACAAAAATTAGCTGGGCGTTGTGGTGGGCATCTGTAATCCCAGCTACTAGGGAGGCTGAGGCACGAGAATCACTTGAACCTGGGTGGTGGAGGTTGCAATGGGCTGAGATCGCACCACCGCCTTCTAACCTGGGTGATAGAGCAAGAGTCAGTCTCAGAAAAAAAAAAAAAGAAAGAAAGAAAAGGGAATTAACTATTGATACATGTATCAACATAGATGAGTATAAAAACTGTTATGCTGAATGAAAAATCCTGACAACAGATGTACATATTATATGACTCTATATAAAACATAGAAAGGCAAATCTATAGTAACAGAATACAGTACAATACTCATCTGTAAGGGAAGGAGCCGATTTTTTATATATAGGGAAAAGGATACTTTTGAGGGTAGTATGTGTTTCATATATTGCTGAGGTGATGGTTTCACAGATGCATAGATATGGAAATACATCAAATGTCATACTTTAAGCATATAAACTTTATTGTATCTCAATTATACCGCAACAGCGCTGTTAAAAATAACTAATGGCTAAAAGCTTAAACAAGCAATACATAGAAAAGGATATAAAAATGAAAACTAAAAGATGTGAGGTAAGCATCATTATTCGTTTAGAAAATGGAAATTAAATGTACAATTGTATGCAAATGCATAGTATCCAGAAGGTCCTTAGACTAAAATAATTCATAGTACTATGTGTTTGTCAAGAACATAGAGTAACACTCACATAAACTGCCGGTGAAATTATAAATAAACTTTATAAATAAATTTTTACAAGTTTTTAAAGCATGAACTAAAGGGCCTAAATACACGACAGCTTATGACTTAGAAATTCAACTCCCAGGCATACACTCAAAAGACACGAAGCCACATGTCCCACAAGAGATATATTAAAATGTTTATAGTAATTTTACTCATAATAGTGAAAAGTGGAAATGACTCAAATGTTGAACAATGTTAGAATAAATAAGCAAATTGAGATACATTCTTATGAATTCTACATGACAATAAAAGTAAGGAGCTACTGATGCACAAATATATGGATGTATCTCACAGACGTAATGCTTAGCAACAGAAGCCACCAAGATCATATTTGCTAAGCTTCCATTTATATGAAATTCAAGAATAGGCTAAACAAACCTATATTTTCAAAAATCAGAGTAGTGGTTTTCTTGGAACAGGGGAGACAGTATCAATTAGTAAACAGAAAGAGAGTCTTGGTGGTGGTAGATAGTCTCTATTGCAATCTGGTAGTAATTGTGTAAGTGTAGACATAGCTTAAAGATTTACATGTAAATTTAAGATAGATATTCTTTATTGTGTTTTTGCTCAATTAAAAATATATAAAGAAGTAAACCGTAATCAACGAAGTATTTAGTGTAAATAAGAAAATTAGTGAAGAAAAATTTCATGATGGCAGTTTGTAGAGCAGGTCTAGTAAGGTGCCAGTCCAAACAACAGCAGGTGGGTAAGGCCTCTTGGAGGGTTAATTCCAATGAGAACAAAGCGACACTCATGGGTTATATAACATAACTGAGAACTAACACAACAAAAAACAAACAAACAAAAATTTTAATCTGACAGAAGAGTTGTTTTTTATTGTATAAGGGTTATAACGATAGAACCTCAAAGAAGGAAATATAATCCTAGCTTACTATTGGGCTCTAAAATGTCCTCTATTTGACCGGACACTATGGCTCATGCCTGTAATCCCAGCACTTCAGGAGGCCAAGGCAGGTGGATCACTTGAGGCCAGGAGTTGGAGACCAGCGCGGTCAACATGGCAAAACCCCATGTTTACTGAAAATACAAAAATTAGCCCGGCGTAATGGTGGGTGCCTGTAATCCCAGCTAATGGGGAGGCTGAGGCATAAGAATTGCTTGAACCAGGGAGGCAGATGTTGCAGTGAGCAGAGATTGTGCTACTGCACTCCAGCCTGGGTGACAGAGTGAGACTCATCTCAATAAATGAATAAATGTTTTCTATACATGATGATGAAACACATTGTATTAGCTAACTACTATAAAGAACAAATTATCCTCAAACTTGTAAGCTTAAAACAACAGAATATTTCACTTCACAGTTTCTGAAGTCAGGAATCAAGAGCAATTGTGCTAGCTGGTTCTAGCTCAGGATCCCTCATGAGGCTGCAGTCAAAATGTAGGTTGGGTTGTATTTTCTAAGGCTTGACACTGGCTGAAGAGTTGAACTAAGGAGGCTCATGCATATGGCTGTCTACAAGATGGCTGTAGTTCCTTGCTAGCTGTTTATAGGAGGCCTCAGTTCTTTGCCACATGGAACACTTCAAAAAGTTGCTCATGACAAGGTAGCTGGCTTCCACCAAATCCAATGATATGAGAAAGGACAATGCCAAAGACATACTGTCTTTTATAATGTAGCCTCAAAAGTGACATGCTATAACTTCTGCCTTATTCTCTTGGTCACACTGATCAACCCTTATACAATGTAATTGATTATATCAAAAGTGTTAAATTCCAAGAAACAGGGATCATTAGGACATATAGGAAGCTGTTTACAAGAGTCTAATCTTTGGCCCCAAATGATTTATGTCCCTCCCACATACAAAATCCATACCAACTGCTAAATCTCATCCCGTTACAATGTCAGCTCAAAGTCCAGAAATTTGTCACACCCAAGTGTGAGTGAGACTCATCAGGTGAAGTTCCTTAAGTTTAGCTTCTTGAGTATAATTTTTCTCCATCTGAAAGCTTGTGAAATTAACAATACTAGAGATTTCCTTCCCTTATACACTCAACATCCAAAAGAACAAACTCTATAGACATCCTTGTTCAAAAGAGGGAGGGGCATGAGAATTACGAAGGAGTCACTGATGCATAATAATTTAAAATCTAGCATAGCAAATGTTGGGACTCATTTGATTAGGACTCAGTCCTGTTTCTGCTATAAAATGATTCTTCATAACTCTTGGATCTACCTCACAGGCTCTTAGTTCTGTCCTTTGAATCATTCTTACTTTTTAATAAAAGGAAGCATTTCATTGTCATTTTTCTACTGACATAGTCATCTCAAAAATGTTTTGAGGTTTTCTATGAACTCTATTTGTAAAAACCACACACATAAATCTCTTCGATCTTCTCTCTACCTGGAGCTTCTGCTGAAATGTCTGAGGGACAATGCTCTAGGGCTTCCTAGAAGCCCTATTATTTGACCTTTATAGATCCTTTGTCTGATTGAATTGAGGCACTACCTGTGTTCTTTCTATGACATTTACAGGAAAGTTTAGTCACCCGCACACCTTCTTCTTTAGAATCATGCTTTCCTCAGACCACCCTAGACTGGACCTTTGCTCAGAATCTATTTCTCAATTTTAGCATTTTTGACATGTTAACGCCTGAGAGTCCAGGAATCTCAAAACTATCAAGTTCTGACTTCTTTCGCTTAACAGCCCTTCCATTAGGTTATGTGTCTTCTATAGCACTGTAATATAAGTAGTAGGAAGAAATCAGACAGTATCTTCAACACTCTGACTAGAAATCACTTTAGAGCATTCTCTTAATTCATTAAGTACATTTTCTACTTTCCACAATAGTACAGACAAAAGTGTTGCTAAACTTTCTGGTACTAAATAGAAAGATTTTTACTTTCTCCAGTTTCTAATATGTTTCCCCTTCCCTACTATAAGCTTGTACCAGAAGGTTTCAGTCTTTCCTGTCCTTTTAGCCTCCATCCACTGCCTGTTTTCAAGCACTCCAAAATTTTAGTGTCTTTTTTTTCCTTTATAACAGTAACTTCATCCTGGGTACCAAAATATGTATTGCTTATTTATTGCTATGTGACACATTAATACTTAGCGATGGTTTCCGGAGGCTTCTCCAGCCCTGCAGAACTGTGAGTCAATTAAACCTCTTTATTTTATAAATTTCCCAATCTTGGGTATATCTTTATTAGCAGCATAAGAACAGACTAATACACTAATGTTGTGGGTGAGCAATGGCTATCTGGGCAGGTAGCATTGAGGTAAGAGAATTTACCAAGACAGTTGTAGGTAAAGAAAGGCAGATTTATTAAAGAACAGTAGGAAAATATGTTTCCAGGGAGGTAACAGGCAGCATCAGCAGAAGAAAAACTGACTGCAAAGAAACAAAGGCTTGCTGAAGATTTTATGGGATAGTGTTTATGCTGTATGCTGCAGAGGGCTTTGTCCAGTACTGATAACGCCAAGGTTGCAGTGAGCTAACTTGCAGGTGTCTGGTGATAGGTTAGCACATGGCCCATATCCTGGACATGAAGAAAGGCAGACTCATAGCTTATCTGCTTTCTCTTTCTGCTTTCCCCTGCTCCCACCAGCCTAACTCCTTTTCCCTAATTCGAACTTCACAACTAATGGAGGAACCAATAATTAATGTATTGAGAAAAACAGAAAATAATTACTTGTCCTAGCATACGTGAATTAAGGAACCAAAAGGCAATGTTTAAATTATATAAACTAGCCGGATACATTATGCCTGTAATTCCAGCACTTTGGGAGGCCAAGGCGGGCAGAATCCTTGAGCCCAAGAGTTCGAGACCAGCCTGGGCAACAATGCGAAACCCCATCTCTACAAATGATACAAAAAATTAGCTGGGCATGATGGCTTCTACCTTAGTCCCAAGTACTCAGAAGGCTGAGGTGGGAGGATCACCTGAGCCTGGGAAGTTGAAGCTGCAGTGAACCATGATTGCATCACTACACTACAGCCTGGGCTGTAGTGGGAATGAAACTGTGTCTCAAAATAATAATAATAATAATAATAATAATAATAATAATAATAATAATAATAAATAAATAAAATAAATGGCATAAGCTATGAAGTAGCAGTTGTAATATATTTTTAGGATTATGTGGGTACAGTAGGCATAACTCTAAAGTGGTTTCTAATTGGTACACCAGTGGCCTAGTGTACACCTGCATAATCCCTTTCCCTTTAGTTTGAGTAGAATTTGGGATTATGATGGGATGTTACTCTCTGGTTAGAGTACACTAAATAACAAAGGTGAGGCAGTTTTTCAGACGCAATTAAGGTTCCAAATCCTTCCATCTTTTTTTTTTTTGGAGAGGAGTCTTGCTCTGTCGACCAGGCTGGAGTGCAGTGGTGCAATCTCGGCTCACTGCAACCTCTGCCTCCCAGGTTCAAGAGATCCTCTCACCTCAGCCTCCCAAATAGCTGGGATTACAGGCATGCACTACCATGCCCAGCTAATTTTTGTATTTTTAGTAGAGAGAGGGTTTCACTATGTTGGCCAAGCTGGTCTCAAACTCCTGACCTCAAGTGAACCATCCACCTTGGCCTCCCAAAGTGCTGGGATTACAGGCATAAACCACCGGACCCAGTCCAAATCCTTCCATCCTAAGTCAATCAAAATCAATTTTTTCATCACGAAAATGATGAAAATAGACCAGCTTTGATTCATAACAGAGAAAACCACTCTAAGTGTTAAAATCAATACAGAAGATAATGCCTAATGAGAGGAGGTCAGGGAGATAGGAGAGTTGGTGCAAAAAAAAATTGATAATCGTTACATGCTTGCCTGTATTATTTTAAATTTTTTAATTAAAATATATTATTTTGTAATCACATGGACAACAAAACCAAAACATTACAAATCTCCAGAAAGTGCAATGCATAAGCTCTCTTAGTTCAAATTAAACATTCGAAAGATATTATATTTCATCCTATATATTTTGTCAGTTAACTGAAGTGCATTTTTCCTAAATCAATCTTCATACAGGAAAGTGAAGAGGGCCAGGGATGGTGGTTCACATCTGCAATCTTAGCACTTTGGGAATCCAAGGTGGCAGAATACCTTGAGGCCAGGAGATCAAGACCAGCTTGGGCAACACAGTGAGAACTTGTCTTCACAAAAACTAAAACTTAGCTGGGCATAGTGGTGTGGAGCCTGTAGTCCTAGCTGCTTGGGAGGCTGAATCAGGAGGATCACTTGAGCCCAGGAGTTGAGCTATGATCTTGCCACTGCACTCCAGCCTGGGCAATGTGAGTTAAATTTTATTTTGTAAATTTTATTTGACGTGAATTAAATTTTATTTAAATTTGTGATGAGAATTTGCAAGAATGTAAATAAAATTACATAAATGTGCAATAAAACTACATCGAATTTAACATTAAATAGATACATTAAATCAAAATACTCACAAAATTATTCATATTAAGTTATAATTTCAAATGTAGATATACAAAGTTCATCAATTTTAAAACACATTGTTTCACATATATGACAATTGTGTAAGACACTGTTTGAAAACATTTTATAGACTCCAGAAGTAGACAATTAGTAATAATATAACAGGTAACTGTATCATCATTAGTAATGTTGGGTCTTTACTCTCCACCTTCTCTGCCCCAAGAAACATTTAAATGAGCTGTTGCTTACAGATATAACGATTTTTAGTTTCACAGGATTCATCTAAAGCATTTCCCTTTGAATTATATGCTATGCAGTTCTTTGGATTAAAAGTTTCAAACAATGGAAATCTGTAATGAAGAAGAAAATGTTAACATACACAAAAAGGAAGTGAGAATGTTCAGATAGTTTTTCAATTAAATGATACAATTTTCAAAAGCATTTCAGTGAGATATTAACATATTGAGTCCTTTTTTTTTTTCCAGTAACCACAATTTTCATGATTCTCTAGTGTAATACTACAAAATACCCAGTTATTTTCTTACTAATCAATAGCATTGAGGCCAGGAGTTTTTCCTTGCTGTTTTTCTGTTGTCATTAATGGTTTAAATATGTGATATGCTTTTCTTCTATTTTATTTAAGATGTATTATCTGATCTAGTCTAGGAAAACAAGCAAGAACATAAACTTTGTCCCTGTATCATGCTGCAAATCTCATGTTTATAAATGAAAATGAGATTCAAAAAGTACACACATACAGAAAACGAGCCTACAGCATGTAAAACATAAGACAATGCTGCGAATATTGGGACCTACCAGAGTAGATAAAATAATAAATATATTGTTTTTTCTGGACTGCCTCTGTGTATATGAGAATCGTACATGCACATATAATTCCAAGTGCTTGTACTAAGGCAAAAACAACGCATATGTTAAAAGCTATTTTATGGCCACAAATACACTAACTTTCACGTCACTTGAGCATTAACTTGGATGTTCTAGGCAGATCTAAAATTGTCATTTTGTTGTACCTTTTCCTTTTTCTGTATTCTCATGCCCTAGACCAGGTTATTTCAGCTACAGTGCTCCTGGATGTTACCTTTACTAATCACATCTAAGGACAAATTCATAAAGAGCAAAAAAGGCCATGATTGCCAGAAACTTACAGATACTGGGAGAGTGCAGAGCCATTCTCCCACAACCAGGCGGTGTGTTCCTCACTATAAGAGAGTCCAATCCAGTAAAATTGTTGACTGGAGCTCATAAAATCCTGCTTCAAGTAAAAGACAATCACATTAATCTATTTTTAATCTACTCTGGGAATAACATATTTTGAGGGAAAGTCAGTGTTTAGAATAAGATTCAGCCTGTCCATCGCACAAACGGAAATTATTTTTAACTTCCTCTTTAAAAGGTGTAGTCACATGACTCAAAGTTCTCATTTATCAGGCCCATTCATATGTGGAGAAAAAAATACTACAAAATCTCACTTCTTGAAGAATTAAAAGCCTTGTAAAGGGAGGTAGAGTCTTCATGGAACACTTTCTTCACGGGGGATCAATGATTAAATTTGATTCCAAAATAGTGGCGTTGTGCAGGATGAATCCCATGGGTATAATCTGCTCAACATGTAATCAGCAAAGGTGCCGCGTGCAGCAGGAGAATTTTTTCACTTTTTAAGAATTGGGTAATTAGGGGCCAGGCACGGTGGCTCATGCCCGTAATCCCAGCATTTTGGGAGGCCAAGGTGGGCGGATCACGAGGTCAGGAGATCGAGACCATCCTGGCTAACACGGTGAAACCCCGTCTCTACTAAAAAAAATACAAAAACTAGCCAGGCGACGTGGCGGGTGCCTGTAGTCCCAGCTACTTGGGAGACTGAGGCAGGAGAATGGCGTAAACCCAGGAGGCGGAGCTTGCAGTGAGCTGAGATCCCGCCACTGCGCTCCAGCCTAGGCGACAGAGCAAGACTCCTTCTAAAAAAAAAAAAGGGGGGGTGGGGTAATTAGGGCCAAGCGCAGGCTTGATGGCTCATGCCTGTAATCCTAGCACTTTGGGAGGCCAAGGTGGGTGGATCACCCGAGGCCAGGAGTTCAAGACCAGCCTGGCCAACATGCCAAAACCCTGTTTCTGCTAAAATTACAGAAACTGCCAGGCCTGGTGGCAAGCGCCTGAAATCCCAGCTACTCAGGAGGCTGAGGCAGAAGAATCGCTTGAACCCAGGAGGCAGAGGTTGCAGTGAGCCGAGATCACACCAGTGCACTCCAGGCTGGGCAACAGAGTAAAACTCTGTCTAAAAAACAAACAAACAAACAAAAAGAATTGGGTACTTTTTCTTACCATATTTTCCATACTAGTTTATATCCTAGAAAGATGACAAAAACTACAAAATTATAAAAGAAATTATAAATTCAATTTAAAAAACTAAAAAATTACAGTCATTTAATTGGTTCTTCAAATAAAACGAGTAAATATAATGATCTATTATCTTCTTTGAATTCTTCCTGAAAAGTTTCTTTCACTTTATTTGGCACCTAGCTTGATTTGTATTCTCATGATATAAATCACTGAGGAATTTAATACAGATTTGACAATGACTACTTTAAGGTACACAGAACAGATAATTCAATTCCAATGTAACTGTCCACTTACTATGTGATTAATGACTTAAAGTATTTAACTTGTTTAGATAGTATATGTTTTCTAGATGAAAGAAAACGTAGAAAATCAGACTTAGCACGTGCCAGCTCATCTCTGTTTTGAAGCTGGAGCAGACTGGATTTCTGAGAAGCACAGAAATGCCTACTTTCGTTCCACGTTTTCTCTTCACTGGAAATGAAGTAACAGTTGCATCGGTACCCAACCCATTTTTCTTGGCAAGAACAGCAGTCAGAGTCTGACAGAAAAGATAAAGCATGACTAATGACACTGGAGACTAGACATTTCTTTCAATGCTATTTAATTATTCAAAAATTATTTGCTGTGTATTCTTTTAACATTCTTTCAGAATCTACTGTATACACCACACTTCAGGGGCTACTAATGTGAACTAATTAGACATGAACATGATGCTTTTTCCTCATGGAGATTATATTCTAAAGATAGAATCACAATTATATAATTTTCAATAATTTATTAACGATATTTAGTGATGATTTACATAAGGGCAAAAAAAATGAAATATGTCAGGCCAGGAGCGGTGGCTCAAGCCTGTAATCCCAGCACTTTGGGAGGCCGAGGCGGGTGGATCACACGGTCAGGAGATCGAGACCATCCTGGCTAACCCGGTGAAACCCCGTCTCTACTAAAAAATACAAAAACCTAGCCGGGCAAGGTGGTGGGCGCCTGTAGTCCCAGCTACTCGGGAGGCTGAGGCAGGAGAATGGTGTAAACCCGGGAGGCAGAGCTTGCAGTGAGCTGAGATCCAACCACTGCACTCCAGCCTGGGCGACAGAGCGAGACTCCGTCTCAAAAAAAAAAAAAAATTAAGTATGTTAAAACAGCATGTAGGAGAGTCTAAAATGATGGCCAGTTACAATAACCTTTTTTTGACAAAGTGACCTAAAACTAAGTACCATAGCATAAATAAGAGTTAATTAGATGAAAAAGATTTAAAGAAAGAAAACATTTTAGCATACTTTCTGAGTCAGAAAAGAATACAGTACATTTGGGGAATTTTGATATATGTTTGGATATCTTATTTTTGAAAAGGGAATATAAATAAACCAATTATCTTGAGGCTTAATTATACAGTTTATCAATAATAGTGTCTTCAACATTTGTTATCCACAGTAATAAAAAGCATGACACATCATAGGCACTCAAATCTTTGCCATATGTGTGGTGCTGAAGATGTTGCACTATATTTTTATATTTTTTAATTGTTTTTGAGACAGAGTCTTGCTCTGTTGCCCAGGCTGGAGTGCAGTGGCACCATCTCAACTCACTGCAACCTCCACCTCCCAGGTTTAAGTGATTCTTGTGCCTCAGCCTCCTGAGTAACTGATACTATAGGTGAGTGCCTCCATGTCTGGCTAATTTTTGTATTTTTAGTACAGACAAGGTTGCCCTGTCTCAAACTTCTGACCTCAAATAATATGCCTACCTCAGCCTCCCAAAGTGCTGGGATTACAGGCGTGAGCCACTGTGCCTGGCCAAGATGTTGCACTGTAAATGAAGCACTATATAATCACAGATGACGGTAAGACAACTTGGGGCACATTCTGAAAAAAATATATTCAGAAAATTGGGGCCGGGTGCAGTGGCTCTGCCGGGTACGGTGGCTCATGCCTATAATCCCAACACTTTGGAAGCCCAGGCAGGTGGATGACCTGAGGTCAGGAGTTCAAGACCAGCCTGCCAACATGGCGAAATCCCGACTCTACTAATAACACAAAAATTAGCTGGGCATGGTGGCGGGCGCCTGTAGTCCCAGCAACTTGGGAGGCTGAGGCAGGAAGGTGGGAGAATCGCTTGAACCTGGGAGGTGGATGTGGCAGTGAGCCAAGATCGCGCAAATGCACTCCAGCCTGGTCGACAAGAGCAAAACTCCGTCTCCAAAAACAAAAATTGGACTTTGAGCTGGCTTTCACTGGATAAGTAAGGTTTAGAAATCTGTGCAGTGTATTCTGGATTATAGAAGGAGCAAAAGGAAAACTAATGAGATGCAAAAGTATAGGTTATAAGCAAATTCAAGCAGGTAATAAGGATTAACCGTAACATTTCCTGTGGTTTATTTTTTGTTACTTATTTATGAGCACTCATATAGGAAACATATCTTTCATTTCAGGCTACTATTTTCCTGATTAGTTAAATGTACAAATGATACACATTCAATGTAATTTAATCATCTTTACATTAGATTGAGTAATGTAAAATGAGACTATCCTACACTGGTAGGCAAATTTCTATTACTAAGTATAATATTCCATCATGACTCTCTGTGTGAAAAACAAGAAACTACCTATGTAATCCCTTATCAATGCTAAGTTTTCCAAAAAATGTGACCTACCCTTCTGGAGTTCCATGTTGGGTCCTGGAGTAAATGCTTGCTTAACACTCAGTTTAGTAAAAGCTATAAGAAATGATTAAAAATTTGTTTAATCAGGTATGGGTTTATGAAATAATAAAATATTACACATTAGTAAGATGAAGCCTTTATTATTAAATGATGTCATCACAGTTTTGATTTTTATGGAGACTTGCTTAGAAAAACTTACAATTTTTCAACAGAATTCCCAACGTAGCCATCAACGAAAGGCATATTATCCCTAAGGTCCCAGAAATTAACCTCCACAGAGTGGTCTTAAACACTGTAAAGAAAGACAGACAGACAGACAGAGTAATGACTTAAAGAGCAAACACAGGAGCTGAGTTCTTAAAAGCAGAAACTAGTGAGGGAGAATCCACAACATTCTTTCATTTGATAATGGAGTCATCTTGCCAATAAAACACTGAAGACTTTCCAATCAGGACTTCACCCAATACCAACATTTTTATGTGATGTATCTTATTCTTCAGGAAGATTATTTAAACATTTTCTTCTCTACCAGCTCTGTCACAGTAAAGTGAATTTACCATTTATGTTTTAAATTGGCAGAGATGCTGAAAGATCTGGACGAAGAAGATATTAACGGGCACCATGTTGTGTTTTATGGACTTACCTAACAGACATTTATTTTTATTCTCTCAACAAAATCACAAGATAAATAGTATGATTCTCATTACATAGATGAGAAAACATAAGGTCCAATAATGATGTTATTTTCTCAAGGTATCAAAGCGAGTAAGTATCCAAGTCAGAAATCAAATGAAAGTGTGTGTAGCTCAAGAATCTTTCATTTAACATAGTCTACCATTGTCACAATAATACTACTGAGAGTATGTCCGCTCCTTATCTCTATGCAGGTTTTGCGCTGATAAGTGTCTAGCTGCTCATGGGTTCGTAGAGATATTATAGGGAAAAGAAGACATAGGAACGTTCTGGACTTGGTGTGATAACTGATAACAACAAATAGATGGGTAACACCTTGGAGGCCTGGCTTCATTTCACAGTACACTGAACATACATGAATAATCTTTTTTCCCCAAGAACATTACGTTTGTTCATACTCAAAATTACTTGCTTCTAGGCTTTTCACCTAAAACAGTTCTACATTAGGAGATTCTAACATGAACACACTCTCAAAGAGTGATGTTGTCATTAACAACAGTACAATGTGTCAAACTGTTCATTTGTGCAATTTTTGGATGTCACGACATAAATAGTAAATTTAAAACTTTTCAGCATCGTGTCATTAATATTTGGCATTTTCTATTGCTATGCTAGAATACTGTTGCTCACAATTTAGGCTAAAGTTCAGTTCTCATTCAGAATTTAAAAGTAGACCTGTCAGAAGTCACTCTTTAAACCTGTGAGAAAAGCTTCATGAAATCATGTCTAAGTTACACAATGAAGAATCAGGAAAGTAAAATGAATGTGGAAAGTGCTAATGCATGAAAATCCTAAAAACATCCACTGTTAATCATGTCCTTTTCTCTTAAAGCATTACCCCAAAAGTAGCCAACCCAAGAAATAGCTTTCCTGGTTATTTTTAATTTAGTGACTGAAATCACACATACCTGCCATGAGAAATTATGTTCCAAGAGTGAAGTAGAGAAGGCACGATGTGTACTTTTTCAGATAGGACAGCGTTGAATTGTTGGAGCTGAGCTGGAGATTAAAGAATCTGAAAGTTGAGTATGAAGAAATTTAGCCAAAAAAGAGAATGAAAAATTGTGCATTTAAATGATGTTCTTGAATCATCTATTGATGAGACATGTATTATAGAGTGAATAAGAAGCAGTAGAAGCACAAGCCTCTAAAGTGTTCCAGGAACCACAACACAGGAAATTCTCACAGTACTTCTGTAATATTAACACTTTGGCAAGGACTAAAGAAGGTGGGAGGAGGTGAGAGGGAGTTTTGTTGCTGTTTTGTTTTTTATTGTTTGAAAATCAAATTCATTTTAAAGAGTTATCTGGAACATGAAGGAAATGATGGTCAAACCAAAGGTAAATTTACTTAGTATAACAAAATTACTCACGGAATTTTCCTTTTTTAATAATAATAAACATTTATTACTTACCTTGTGCTTTACACAATTTAAAGCACTTGGCATATGTTTGCTCATTTATTTCTGTAAATGCCTTGATAGTAAAGATATATAAATATTCTCAATCTGTCAATGAGAAAACTGAGGCATACAGAGCGAAGTAATTTGCCCAAGGTCACATAAATTGGGATGTCCATGTCTCACCCTGTTCTTCTGATCTCTACCTAATTATCCTGGCCATGACAGGCAAAGTTCAAAACAGTAGAACTGGATGGGTTTCCCACTTGAATGCCTCATTCACATTAGCCTTAAAAGCTTTTTTCAACACCTCAATTTTCATTTTCTTAAAGTTCTTTAAGCATAACTTCAGCTTCTTTATTTTCCTTATTTTTACTAATACATTATTATATTGTTTAGTGTGTTATCTACTTCAGATACTATACTGATACTTCAATATACACATTTTTGTCTACAGAAGAGTAACCTTGTTAATGGGAATGTCAGATGTGGAACAGGTCAAATTTTCAATGTGGAAGAGATTGGCTAGAATAAGAATCTCGAAAGGAGAGATTTCGATCCATGATGTAGTATCTGGAAATACAATCTACCATGCATCCCCATACAAAAGCAGACACTCAAATAAACGTTTTGTGTATTATATTTTGTATATTGTTTATGTTCAAGCATTATAACATTACTATAGATAACCCTTTTTGTAAAAGATGGGCTTTCAACCAACAACAGAAAAAAATGAAAAAAAAGACTACTTTGATTTCTCAGTTTTTATGAAATCTATACTTTTCATCTTTTCAGTTTGCATTGTATGCATAGAGCAGCTTTCATTGCACCACCAAATTTGTTGAGCTATAAATCCTCACTGAAGAATATAAGCATAAAATCTACTTCATCCAGATGATATGCAAATCTTAATTGAAGTGATTTATTTAAAAATCCTTTGCTTACTTGAAATGTATTCATTTTTAGTTTTAGTGTTAGAAAAAAGCTGATCTAGAAGAAACCTATCTGATATTGATTATTTTTCCCCCATGTAAAATTGCCTTAAAATATAGGAGATTAGGGGTTTGCTTTTAGTTTTTCTCTTGAAACAGTACAAATTTATGACAGAATGTGCAATAGGGATTATTACTACATTTTCAGTACTAAGAGAAAAACCTTTATTTGGAAGTTATTCTAAGTTTTTAGAACCATGTTTGGTGAGAATACATCCATCAATCATTGTCCTTTTTTTTCATCTTAGTTCACTGACTTAGAAATAAAAATCCAACAAATGCAAGTTTACTTCAAGAACTCCAGGCTTAAATATTTAAGATACCTAAACACACACATACACACCCACACACACACACACACTATAGGATATATATATATATATATCCTTCCTTTAACTCTTTCTGAGCTGCCAACTCTGATTGTTCTTTTTTCTTCTTCTTCTTCTTCTTCTTCTTCTTTTTTGAGACAGAGTCTGGCTCTGTCTCCCAGGCTGGAGTGCAGTGGCGCCATCTCTGCTCACTACAAGCTCCGCCCGCCTCCCAGCTTCACGCCATTTTCCTGCCTCAGCCTCCTGAGTAGCTGGGGCTACAGGCACCTGGCTAATTTTTTGTATTTTTTTGTATTTTTTTTTTTAGTAGAGACGGGGTTTCACCGTGTTAGCCAGGAAGGTCTCCATCTCCTGACCTCATGATCCTCCTGCCTCGGCCTCCCAAAGTGCTGAGATTACAGGCGTGAGCCACTGCGCCCGGTCTCTGTTCTTTTTATTTATTTTTGTACGTAGGCAGGTGAATGGTTTCCATGTACTCTATCTCTCCCACTCATCTCCACTTTTTCCTGAGGCCTGAGGTTATCATTGCTCGCCTTTGTCCTTTGGAATATTTGGGGAACTATGGCCAACTAGTTATCTGTATAGCTGTATCTATGGGCTCTTTTTTCTCCAGTAACTGCTGAAAGCCTTGCTGCTCTCAGACATACTAATCCGGAAGTGCTGAATAATCATCACCAGAATGGGTCTCGACAAATAAATCTTGTGATTTACTATATAGTCTAGCAGTCTCAGCCCTAAAGTCAGGTAATTCTGCCCCATTTCCCAGAATTACTCTGTAGTGTTAGGCTCTAGTCACCACCTCTAGAAGCTGGATTAAGAAAATAACCTTTATTGTGTTCCACCTGCCCTTTCCTATTGCATTTCCTTTCCTACCTTTATTCCGTACACAATTCCAAATAAAGTTTCCACTCAAAGTATTCTCTGGATGTGCTGCCGAGAGAACCCAGACTAAATTCCGCTGACATATCCAGCTTCACTTATATAAATTTGCTTTTGAAAAGTTAGGTATCCTGGCCGGGCGCGGTAGCTCAAGCCTGTAATCCCAGAACTTTGGGAGGCCGAGGCGGGCGGATCACGAGGTCAGGAGATCGAGACCATCCTGGCTAACACGGTGAAACCCCGTCTATACTAAAAAATACAAAAAACTAGCCGGGCGAGGTGGCGGGCACCTGTAGTACCAGCTACTCAGGAGGCTGAGGCAGGAGAATGGCGTGAACCCGGGAGGCGGAGCTTGCAGTGAGCTGAGATCCGGCCACTGCACTCCAGCCTGGGCGACAGAGCAAGACTCCGTCTCAAAAAAAAAAAAAAGAAAAGAAAAAAAGAAAAAAAGTTAGGTATCCTGCCAAAAGAACATCTCTTTTTGCAGGATCTCCCATTCCCTAGTATCCGCTGCAGGAAGACGCCCTTTTCCTCCCCTGCAGTTTACTAGTGCCCTTGTTCAGAGCAAGTGATGACTTCAATAGCTAAGTCAACTTCTAAACCTTAGTCAAAAGCCGAGGAAAAGAAGCTAATGTTCACTTAACATATAAACAGTGACGTCTTTTCCCTACCTAAAAATTTATAACTAAAATGCAGAAGACAATAATAGTATACATTCTAGTATCCCCAAGGGAAAAATTTATTTTGATCTCACTGCTTTTAGAAAATGCATTCTTTGAGCAGAAACAAAATTGCTCACATCAGGCTGCAAATCATTCTTTTAACAGGGAGAGAGGGCTCCCTGAGAAAAAACAAAAGACGTTAATGACCTGGTAAAATCTCATTGTAAACGTGCTAATAACAAACCTACTAGCTATAGTGGTTTTTTATATATAGTGGGTTTTGCTTGCAAAATCCTTATCAATGGAATGATTTTAGCAAGATGTATTAGATTGCTTAAAATTGTTAGTGGTAAAGTCAAATAAAAATATAAAACGGGCCGGGCACGGTGGTTCAAGCCTGTAATCCCAGCACTTTGGGAGGCCAAGACGGGCGGATCACAAGGTCAGCAGATCGAGACCATCCTGGCTAACGTGGTGAAACCCCGTCTCTACTAAAAAATACAAAAAAACACCTAGCCGGGAGAGGTGGTGGGCACCTGTGAGGCAGGAGAATGGCGTAAACCCGGGAGGCGGAGCTTGCAGTGAGCTGAGATCCAGCCACTGCACTCCAGCCCGGACGACAGAGTGAGACTCTGTCTCAAAAAAAAAAAAAAAAAACATAAAACGAAGGCCGAGCTTGGTGGCTCACACCTGTAATCCCAGCACTTTGGGAGGCGGAGGCAGGTGGATCACCTGAGGTCAGGAGTTTGAGGCCAGCCTGGCCAACATGGGAAACCCTGTCTCTACTAAAAATACAAAATTAGTCGAGCATCGTGGCACATACCTGTAACCCCTGCTACTTGGGAGGCTGAGGCATGAGAGTCTCTTGAACTCGATGAGCTGAGATCACACCATTGCACTCCAGCCGGGGTGACAAGAGCAAAACACACTGTGGAAAAAAAAAAAAAAAAAAAGCATAAAACTAGAAATTGTGGGTTTATGGAGGCTGGCTTCCTGGAAAAATGTCACATAAACCATGGGTAACCATAACCATGTAACCATCTGAGTATAAAATGGAGATGTGACATGACCAAAACTTCTCCTTTTGTGTAAATGGTACAGCCACAAACACCATTAAGAGACCTCATATGTTTATCTGTTTGTCTGGGCCACACTGTGTCCTAAGGGGAAAGTAAGAATGAGTAGGTGCTTTTGCAGGCCTGGGTTTTCCACTGTTTTGTCTGCATCTCACAATTATAACTGAAATTATGCGTAAAGCATGATACTGGGTGAAATCTCTGAGGATGCTTGTGATACTGATTTGACAATCCACTCCTTTGTGTTACCTTCTTAAAGAACTGGTTAAGTTTTGCCCACATAGATAATGAGAAATATACATACAGAAGATAATGAGAAATATACATACATTTTATATGTATAGAAGCAAACACTCCTTGCCTTTTGTCTTATAGCCCAAGTTATCATTGTCTCTCTCAAACATCTAGGAACCTTTGTTGTACTTGAGCAGACTTTTGCGTCTGTAGGCCTTGGGCCTTCTTTTCC
The DNA here is from genome assembly GCF_002776525.5 of Piliocolobus tephrosceles. Lineage (NCBI taxonomy): Eukaryota > Metazoa > Chordata > Mammalia > Primates > Cercopithecidae > Piliocolobus > Piliocolobus tephrosceles. The sequence continues at coordinate 9,124,444 of NC_045443.1, forward strand.
CACTAGCTCTGCTCAAAGCTTCGCCACCCTCATACCAATGGATCTCAGGACTCAATATATAAATATCCCAAATTATTCTGCTTATCTTATACGCAGGGGCTATTTGGGGATGCATGTCAGAAAAAGAAATGTGTTATTGGGGCTCAGGACACATCACCCCAAAATATGATAGCAGGAGACTAGAATATGTCCCCTCAAAATATTTTTTTTTGTTAGCAGGTTTCAAGCTGATTATTTTGAGAAACTGCAGACACAAGAGTAGCTCATGTGAAAAGCTGCCCTTTTGTAAAGGAAAATTACATCTGTAAGGGAAATCTATATTAGTAAAATTATCTATATCACGAAAAGAACTGCTCCTAAACAATTTTTCCCCTGAAGGACTCTTATTTACATAGCAAGAAAATCTTTATTCAACATGTATTTCCTCACCTTCACCCTCCCACAACGTGTCTCTCTTCCAGAAGCCCCCTCCAGAAGCCCCAGTCCCTACTCCTTTATGCAGTTCAGGATGCCATTCAAGTGTCAATCATCCAGCTCTTCAATGAGTTGCATATTTTTGTGGAACCCAAGACTAAAGAAACTCCCCTAATATGAAGGAAAAAGGATAAGCACAAGGGTGAAATGGTAAATGAGAGTAGGAAGATAAAAGAGGTCAGAGAATCAGGACAGAGTGCTTCTGACATGAAGGTTCTCATGCCATGAGTGAAGCCACCTCTGCAAAATTATGACAGTGAAAGAAATCTGACATAGTTGATTTGATCTTGCTTCTCACTTCCAAGCTGTCCTTGGTCATTACTGGGTGTAGGTCAAGCTAACTTTGGGAGGAATTTAGTTTATAGTTTAACCTTAAGGCAAGAATGATAATAGCTCTTCTCAAAACTCAACTGCTTTTGACAAACTAATAAAAAGGTCACAAGGTTAGGGTTATGACAGGGGCCTGAGCTCTGCTAAAGTGTGGGTGTAGTTTCTATAATCACTTACTGCTCAGGAGTCATGTGTCTAGTGACCTTCCCAATTGCTCCTATAGATAGCATCAATACTGTAGAAGTTAAGGTTGGTTGTTTTTGAGGGGCTTTTTCAGACAAACCTCACCTGGACTCCTGGCTCATGACTCAACTAATCCTGTGGCCTCACCCAGAGGCAGACTGAACTCGTGAGGACCATGTTCTATACCCTTATGGTTTCACCCCCCTCCAACCAATCAGCAACACCCATGCCCTAACCCCCTGCCCACCAAATGGTTTATAAAAATACTAGCCTTCAAGCCTTCATGGAGACTTTGAGAGATAACTCCAGTTCTCCCAAGTAGGACAGCCTTGTGTCAATTAATTTCTTTCTCTGCTACAATACCGGCATCTCAGTGGATGGATTTTGTCTGTGCAATGGGCAGGAAGAACCTGTTGGGCCATTGCATGAAAAGGGAGGCTGCATTGGGTGACACTTACCTGCCACTGACGTCGGCACTTCCCTGCATCAATATCCTGAATTTTTATGGGAGTTGAGTAAATGTCTTGAAAACAACGCATGCTCTGCATAGATGAGAACAGTCACATCTTGTTTTATTGCAGCCTACTTTATTACATTTTGCAGAAATTGCATTTTTTACAAATTGAATGTTTATGGCAACTTTATGTCAGGTAAGTCTATCAACACCATTTTTCCAACAGCATGTGTTCAATTCATGTCTCTCTGTCACATTTTGCAACTGTCAAATTAATTTAAAATATTTTCATTAATATTATATATCTTATGACAATATGTGAGCAGTGCTTGTTGATGCCAATTTTGTAATTGTTTTGGGGCATGAGGACCCATGCCCATATAAGATGGTGAACCCATTAGTAAATGTTCTGTGTGTTCTGCTCCACTGACCAGCTGTTCCCCATCTCTTTCCTCCTCTTCTCAAGCCTGACTATTACCTGAGTTACAACAATACCAAAATTTGGCTAGTTAATAACCCTAAAATGGCCTCATGTGTTCAAGTGAAAGGAAGAGTCTCACGTCTGTCACTTTAAATCAAAAGCTAGGAGGACATGTCCAAAACTGAGATTAGACTGAAACCTAGGCTTCTTACACAAAAGAGTTAGTCAAGTTGTAAATGCAAAGGAAATGTCTTAGAAGGCAATTTTAAAAGTGCTACCCCAAGTGAACACACAAATGATAAGAAAGCCAAAAAGCCTTATTGTAATAGGACTACCAGGTTGCTATGCCCTCTGTGCAGCAACAGACCAATACACTGATAGCAGGTTTGCAGCAGAGAAAGAGTTTGATAATCACAAGGCACAGAACAAGAAAATGAGAAGAATTTTCAAGCCCCAAATATTTTTTGTGGAGGTATTCTGGGCCAGAATTTTTAAAAGATTGTGGAGGACAGGGGTTGGAACATTTAGGGTCATCTACTGGTCAGGGTAAGGGGGATGAAATCATCAGAATGTGATGACTGCATTCTATCATGTGTCAGTTTCTCACCGGGCCCCACATACTGACTGGCATCCGTGGTTTTGTTGGTATGCAGAACCTAAAGAACAAGCTCAAACAAAAGTTTATCTTCTTCTCACAATGTCTTAGATTTTATCTATGGAACAGAAAAAAAAAAAAAGTCTTGTGACAAGGCCTGCATTATCCTAGGGTACTAAGCTACAATTGGCTATGCAGAAATGAGTCAAAGGACAAGTTGGCTTAATCGTTGCTGCTATTGTGCTGCAAGCCTAGTTGGATTTTTCCCCCTTCATTCATTTTATAAAATTTGGGGGTGGGGGCCATTTTCATTATTGTGGATATGGAGAAAGTTGTAGTGGTCTGCATAAAAGATCCAACTAGTCACAACATTCCCTTAAACCTAAGTCTAATCTAGAACTCTAACTCTTTTTAATTCTATGAAAGCTGAGAATGGTGAGGACGCTGCAGAAGAAAACTTGAAAGCTAACAGAGTTTGGGTCATGAAGTTTAAGGAAAGAGGTTGTTTCCATAACATACAAGTGCAAGGTGAAGGAGCAAGTGCTGATGTAGAAGTTGTAGCTAGTTATTCAGAAGATCTAGCAAAACTCATTGATGAAAGTGGCTACACTAAACAAAATATTTTTAATGCAGACTTCTTCCTTATTTTGAAAGAAGATGCCATCTAGAATTTTCATAGCTAGAGCAGAGTAGGTGATGCCTAGTTTCGAAACTTCCAAGGAGAGGCTGTCTCTCTTCAGAGGTGCTAATGCAGTTGGTAACTTTACAGAGCTTTTACGTGACCAGGTCAATGAGCAGTAATATTTTAAAATATATAAGTTTTTTTCAGGGCAGTAGGTCTCAATAGTGGGTTTAAAATATTTACTAAACTGTGCTATGAATAGACGTGCTACCATCCAGACTTTGTTTATTCACCTGTAGAACTTGGACAGGTAGATATATTGTTTTTTAAAACATAATGCTATTGCACATTTAACAGACTACAGTATAGTATAAACATAAATTTTATATACATTAGGAAACCAAACAAATTTGTGCGATTTATTTTATTGTGGTGTTCTGTAATCAAACCCACAATATCTCCAAGGTTTGCCTATATTATGCATTTCCTGCACCCAAAGAACATTGTAGCTAGTTTTCTTATCGTTATCTGGAGATAACTTTCACTTAAAAGAGATAGCATCCATATTATTTAACTTCATCTAGATACCTCTGTTCCTTGTCAAGGTCAAGAATCCTTGCATGTTTTTAGCAAAAACAAAAAAAATAATTAAAAAAAAAAAAAAAAAGCACAGAATGGAACAATGAGAGGGATGTTACTTTTTATGGCTAGCCTAAAAAAGAATGGGACTGAGATACAGGAAAGCAGGAGAAGGTCAGAGAAAAACTTTTGCTACCAAGGTTGCTTCTGAGGCCTTCATTTTAAGATGTTTTTTGAATCTCAATAATACAAAGGTTCTTATAGTTACCTTTGTCTTTTGACTTTAGGCACCTTGCATTTTGAATAAAGTATCAGACTCAGCCATTCAACTCCACATCTCCAAAATTATATTCTTTTAAAATTATATAATTATATTCAAAATTATAATAGTCACATGACTCCTCTTTCTCTCTCTCTCTTTTCTAACCCATTTACTCATGGAGTATGAATTATTACCAAACCTCACTCATTTTAGGAGGTATCAAAACATAAATGTTCTAGGAACTTAGATGATTAGATCTGCCTTGCACTTCCTTTGTGTTGGTTTTCTTTTTCTTTTTCTTTTTTTTTTAATGGAGTCTCACTCTGTCGCCCAGGCTGGAGTGCGGTGGCGCGATCTCGGCTCACTGCAAGCTCCACCTCCTGGGTTCAGCCATTCTCCTGCCTCAGCCTCCCAAGTAGCGGGGACTACAGGCGTCCGCCACCACGCCCAGCTAATTTTTTGTATTTTTAGTAGAGACGGGGTTTCACCGTGTTATCCACGATGGTCTCAATCTCCTGACCTTGTGATCCGCCCACCTTGGCCTCCCAAAGTGGTGGGATTACAGGCGTGAGCCACCGCGCCCAGCCTCCTTTGTATGTTATTAGAGATTCTACCTCATGATATCTCATTTCATGGACACTCTGTGGATAAAACATCAGTATGTCTTACAGTCTGTAGTCAGTCAGCAAAGGTTCTAAGTGCAGCGTGGCAAGATGCTTTTTCTTAAAATAATGGACCCATTTATATACTATCTCTAACATTACTCTACATGTTATATGACAAATAGGAAAAAAAGCTACATAATTTAAAAATAAATTATAAAGACGAGTTAAAATTCTTATGATTCAAAGCAGTTTAATTGGTCATTGGCTAAAACGATTGATAAGACTGAAATCTCACTCTACATTGAAACACGGTATTAGAATTATGATTGCCTATTTTATCTCTAATCACCTAAAGGGCAAAACATGAACCTAATATGTTTCTTTAAATGACATATCTCACTGTAAGAATGTTGAATAAGTATGCAGTATTCATTATTGAGACCACTTTATTTCACAGAAACATGGGTGTCTATATTTTAATGTATTAATAATGATATATTTTGATTTATTGTAAATGCTTCTCTTTTATTTACTTTTTCTGAACCCTTGAATGTTTTACTCTTCATGTAATATGTTAAGGCATCTTATGTCCATTTTATCACCTGTATTTTAAAGTGCAAGTATTGACCAGATAATTTGTTCAAAATTCTATTCAATGTGTAAAAATCAAATTCAAAATATTTAGCATAAATTTGAGGGGTTTCTTTATTTCCAAAAAAAAAAAAAAAAAAAAAATTGGGATATCTGACTTAAAGTATTGACTTCTCTCTACTCTCTAATGGAAATAGAATGGAATTCTGAGAATCACAAGAGAAATGGCTTTCTAGGAAATTTTCTGCTTCATTAGAAATCAGATACTTGAATCTGTTCCCAATCCACTCAGGATTAGAACAGTGTCACAAGGGAGACAGAGACAACTTTAAAGAAAAAATGAAGAACTAACTCAAAATAAAATTGAAATTGGGGCGTGATCTTGTAGGATAAATAGGACTTGAAAAATACAGATATGTGCTTACAATAAAATAAGAAATAGGCAACAGCCATGGTTCATATCAGAATCTAAAAGGACAGAAAAAATTCAACATATTCTCTCTTCTTGCTCTTTAAAATAAAATATAGTATACATATTGAAAAATAATAGAAACACAAAATTTAATAATTTATGAGAGGCAGCACTCTTGCAACTATGATCCGAGTCAAGAAATAGAACATTTCCAGAATCTTCAAAAGCTCTCCTAATTTAACCTTCCAATTACCACGCTCTTTCTCTTTCTAGATGTTAGCACTGTCTTGATCTCTAACCCTGTATAGTTCAGATTTGCCTGGTTTAAGAATTTATGTTACTATAACATACATAGTCGCATAATATAAATTATTTTGTGTCAAGCTTCATCCAAGAACTCATTTTCATGACCTTGACACTAACTAGGCAGGAGGCAAATTACCCTGGGCAGTGGATATGATACACTGATTGGCTCAGTTGGGACCCAATTTGGATATCAGAGTGGGTCCAACTTCAGTCAAAACAAAATGGGGGCCGGGCGCAGTGGCTCATACCTATAATCCCAGCACTTCGGGAGGCTGAAGCAGGTGGATCACCTGAGGTCAGGAGTTTGAGACTAGCTTGGTCAACATGGTGAAACCCCGTCTCTACCAAAAACACAAAAAATTAGCTGGGCATCGTGGCATGACCCTGTAGTCCCAGCTACTCGGGAGGCTGAGGCAGGAGAATCGCTTGAACCTGGGAGATGGAGGTTGCAGTGAGCTGAGATCACGCCCCTGCACTCCAGCCTGGGCTAAAGAGTGAGACGCCTTCTCAAACAAACAAACAACAAAATGGGTAGGAATGATTATCTAGAGGAAATTTTGAGGTACTAAACCTCTAGGAGGATTCACTTTGACAAACTGGTAACTCCTTTTCATACTTGTTTGTTTTTATTTTGTTTTTTGTTTTTCTTAAGATGGATCTTTCTGAATGAGTCTACCATTGATTTACACGTGCAGGTTCATGTTAAAATACAGTATCTGGGAAAAGACAAGAGTAAAGAACACATATTTGGGTTTGTTGTGTAGAGAAATCTTCAAGTCCATATGCATCAAGAAAGAAAGAGTAGCAATGACTTTCACAAGCTTTGATTCGGAAGCGGCACATCCACCATCTCTGAATTTACCATCTTTGATGTGGAGTGACCATTTATTAAGTAGGAGTGGGAGAATCAACAATGTGGCTGAGACATAAGAGAAAAAGGAAAGTGAGGATAACTAGCATTAATACCAAGGGAATAAAAATACTGCCTGTTAACCCCTGAGATTTTTTTTTTTTCAGTTTTTATTTTCAAATGAATATAGATTGACGAAAAATTTACAAAAATAGCGTAGGGACCTCCCTTGTCCCTGCTGTTGGGTTTCCCCAGTGATAACACAGACACACCTCATTTTATTGCACTTCACTTTATGGTGCTCCACAGGCGTGGCATTCTTTACAAATTGAGGTTTTGTGGCAACCCTACCTCTGGCAAGTCTATCAGTGCCATTTTTTTAAATACCATGTGCTCACTTCCTGTCTCTGCCTCACATCTTGGTAATTCTTCCAATATTTAAAACTTTTTGGCCGGGCGTGGTGGCTCATGCCTGTAATCCCAGCACTTTGGGAGGCCGAGGTGGGTGCATCAGGAGGTCAGGAGTTCGAGACCACGGTGAAACCCCATCTCTACTAAAAATACAAAAAAAATTAGCTGGGCGTGGTGGCGGCTGCCTGTAATCCCAGCTACTCAGGAGGCTGAGGCAGGAGAATGGCGTGGACCTGGGAGGTGGAGCTTGCAGTGAGCCGAGATCATGCCACTGCATTCCAGCCTGGGCAACAGAGCAAGACTCCGTCTCAAAAAAATAAAATTAAAAAACTAAAAAATTAAAAATAAAACAAATAAATAAAAACTTTTTAACATTATTGTAATATCTTTTATGATGATTTGTGATCAGTGATGTTTGATGTTACTATTGAAATGGTTTTGTGGTACAACAAACAATGCCCATATAACATAGTGAAATTAACTGATGAATGTATGTGTTATGACTGCTTCATTGGCCAGCGATTGTCCATCTCTCTGTCTTTCCTTAGGCCTCCCAGTTCCCTGAAACGCAACAATACTGAAATTAGGCCAGTTAATAACATTACAATGACCTCTAAGAGTAAAAGTGAAAGGAAGAGTCACACATCTCTTACTTTAAATCAAAAGCCAGAAATGATTAAGCTTAGTGAGGGAGGCATTTTGAAAGCACACATAGGCCAAAAGGCCTGTTGAGTGAAACGTTTAGCCAAATGGTGAATGCAAAGAAAGAGTACTTGAAGAAAATCAAAATTACTATGCCAATGAACACGCAAATTATATATATATATATAAGACCTGGAACCAACCCAAATGCCCATCAATGATAGACTGAATAAAGAAAATGTGGTACATATATGATATGTATATATATATCAGCCTTATTGCTAATATGGAGAAAGTTTTACTGGTCGGTATCAAAGATCAAACCAGCTACACAATGTTCCTTTAAGCCAAAGGCTAAGGCGCTAACTCTTCAATTCTATAAAGACTGTGAGAGGTGAGAAAGCTGCAGGAAAAAAAAAAAAAAAAAAAAATTGGAAACTAGCAGAGGTTGCTTCATGAGATTTAAGGAAAGAAGCCATCTAAATAATATAAATTACAAGGTGAAACAGTAAGTGCTAATGAAAAGCTACAGCAAGTTATCCAGAAGTTCTAACTAAGATAATTGATAAAGGTGGCTACACTAAACAACAGATTTTGAGTGTATCTGAAACACCTTCTGGAAAATCCATCTAGGACTTTTATAACTAGAGAGGAAAAGTCAATGTCTTGCTTCAAAGCTTCAAAGGACAGGCTGGCTCTTTTGTTAGGGGCTAACTGGTGACTTAAGTTGAAGCCAATGCTCATTTACCTTTCCAAACAATGTAGGACCCTTGGGAATTATGGTCATCTACTCTACCTGTGCTGTCTATACAGAACAGCAAAGCCCAGATGGCAGCATATCTGTTTACAACATGGTTTGCTAAATATTTTAAGCCCATTGTTGAGACATAGTGCTCAGAGAAAAAGATTTCTTTAAAAATGTTACAGCTCATTGAGAATGAGCCTGGTCACCCAAGAGTTCGGATAAAGATGTACAAGAAGATTCATGTCATTTTCAAGCCTGCTAACACAACATCCATTCTGCAGTCCGTAAATCAAGGGGTCATTCCAACTTTTAAGTCATATTGTTTAAGAAATACATTTTGTGTTTAGTACATAAATAGTGATCCCTCAGATGAAACTGGGCAATGTAGATTCAAACTTTCTGAAAGGCTTCACCATTCTAGATGCCATTCAGGAACATTTCTGGTTCATGGGAGGACATCAAATATAGCATTAACAAGAGTTTGAAATAAGTTGGTTCCAACCCTCGTGGATGACTTTGAGGTGTTCGAGACTTCAGTGGAGAAAGTAGTTGCAGATGTAGTAGAAATAGCAAGAGAACTAGAATGAGCAGTGAAGCCTGAAGATGTGGCTGAATTCACTATTTACAATAGCAAAGACCTGGAACCAACCCAAACGCCCATCAATGATAGACTGAATAAAGAAAATGTGGTACAGATACACCATGGAATACTATGCAGCCATAAAAAAGAATGAGATTATATCCTTTGCAGGGACATGGATGAAGCTAGAAGCCATCATCCTCAGCAAACTAACACAGGAACAGAAGACCAAACACCGCCTGTTCTCACTCGTAAGTGGAAGTGGAAGAGTGAGAACACATGGATACAGGGAGGGGAACAACACATACCACAGCCTATCAGGGGGAAGGGGGTGAGGGGAGGGAGAGCATTAGGACAAATACCTAATGCTTGTGGGGCTTAAAACTTAGACGATGGGTTGATAGGTGCAGCAAACCACCATGACACATGTATACCTATGTAACAAACCTGCACATGCTGCATGTGTATCCTGGAACTTAAAATAGAATAGGATTAAAAAAAAAAAACATGTGGCTGAATTGATGCAATCTCATGACAGAGCGTTCATGGGTGAGGAACTGCTTTTTATCCATGAGGAATGAGACATTTCTTGGGATGGAATCTACTCCTGGTGAAGATGTTGTGAACATTGTTGAAATGACAACAAAGAACTTAGAATATTGCAAAAAACGTAGTTAATAAAGCAGTGGCAGGGTCTGAAAGGATTGATTCCAATTTTGAAAGTTCTACTGTGAGTAAAACGCAATGAAACAGCATCATGGACTACAGAGAAATCTTTTGTGAAAAGAAGAGTCAGTCAATGCAGCAAACTTCATTGTTGTCTTATTTTTAGAAATTGCCACTGTCACCCCAGCCTTCAACAACCACCACCCTGATCAGTCAGTAGCCATCAATGAGGCAAGATCCACCAGAAACAGAAACAGATTAGGGCTCTCTGAAATCTCAGCTGGTTGTTAATATTTTCTGGCAATAAAGTATTTTTAATCAAGGTATGTACATTGTTTTTTAGATATAATGATTTTGAACACTTAGATTGCAGTATAGTATAAACATAACTTTTATATGCACTGGGAAACAAAAAAAATCATGTGACTTGCTTTATTGCAATAATTTCTTTTTTGTGGTTGTCTGGATGGAGTGCACAGTATCTCTGAGGTATACCTGTATTTTACATAACTAGAGTACAATGTCAAAACCAAGAAATTGACATTGGCACAATCCATAGACCTTATTCAGATTTTAGTAGTTTTATATATGCGTTCATTTGCTTGTGTGTATTTGTGTGTATGTATGTATGTCATTTTATGCAATTTTATCATGTGTAAATTCATGTAACCGTCATCACATAACCTCTGATTTTATATTCCAGAAAATACTTGCCACCAATTATTTTGTTACTCTGCAGTATGGTTATTAAAGAAAAGACAAATACTGAAACTTTTCCTTTATTTAGCAATTTTCATTTTAATAAGTTTGTTTATTAGGGGAGAGTTGCAAACATTTATTGAGCACACATTACATGCCAATTTTAGTGCTCAATATGTATGCCGCATTTCAATGTGTGTGTGTGTGTGTGTGTGTGTGTGTGTGCATGTATCAGGAATTCTATTATGTCCAATGCTTTCTTTAATATAAATAAGATCACACAAATTTACCTAGCAATATGAAATCATTTTAAATTCCTTCTACCTCTGATTATTCTAAATTCCTTCGACCTCTGATTATTCCTAGAGTTAAAGATCCTAACATCATTTTAAATTAAATAGCCAGCTTCTTATTGGTCATTCATTCTATCCATGGAACTTTTCTAAGAGTTGACTTTATAGGTCTTGCTCTGGCCTTTCCCAAGGAGTAGAGATGACCATTTCGTAGCTATAATCCAAGTAAGGAAATATTTGCCATGGTAGATGTTTGCTATGTTGACTTTCAGTTCTTATTCAACATACCATTTTAATCTATGTTGTCCAATGCCTTTGCAGTTATATTTTGGGCATTGGAAACTGCCTTGTTGTTGTTCTTACAAATATGGCATCATTTTACAGTTTCAATTTTAACTAAAGATTGCAAATTCAGCCAGGCGGGGTGGCTCACGCCTGTAATCCCAGCACTTTGGGAGGCCGAGGTGGGTGAATCACCTGAGGTCGGGAGTTCGAGAACAGTCTGACAAACGTGAAGAAACCCTATCTCTACTAAAAATACAAAACTAGCTGGGCGTGGTGGTGCATGCCTGTAATCCCAGCTACTCCAGAGGCTAAGGCAGGAGAATCACTTGAACCCGGGAGGCAGAGGTTACAGTGAGCCGAGATTGCGCCACTGCACTCCAGCCTGGGCAACAAGAGCGAAACTCCGTCTCAAAAAAAAAAAAAAAAAAAAAAAAAAATGTATACAAATTCAGTTAAGGATATTGGCCACATACATTACACAAACGTTTCCCATTTTTGCATCTGCATCAAGTAAAAAGAATCCAGAAAACTGCTTCCCACTAAAAGAAATAAGGAAATAAACAAACCAAACCAAAGCAACTACCAATTCCACATGTGGTTTGGAAATAGGATCCAAAAGAAACAAAATAATGTTCAAGTTATGCATATAAGTAAATCTACACTGCCCAGTAGCTATTTACAAAGTGATATGTTTATGTCGTAAAAAAAAGTGTGCAAATAGCAGTCACAGAATTAGTAATACATATTTTGAATAAAACGTTGACAGTCTCCCTGATTGTTTAGCACAGAAAGAAGTTCATGAACCCAGAGTGGAGAAAACATAACTTGTTTCAAAATTTCTTAATTAGAGTCCTTAATGTGTATCTTTTCTAAATAATAGATTAGTGCCTCATATGGGACCTAGCAAGGCGTAAGAACCTCCTGAAAGAGTTGCAAAGAGCTCAGCTGCAGCTGCAGCTTGTCAACTCCTATGTGGCTGGAAACAAGTTTCTCTGTGGTGAACTGCTGGGTGGCCCTTAGGGTTCTCATTCTGAAAGAACAAACCGAAGTCGACATATTGGTTGCTTCCTAAAGTCCAAAGCCTGCGTAATGTCACTAAGTGTTAGTGAAGTGGAACTGAGCCTCTGTCTTAGCCTTTAGGCAAAACTGTCTACATTGCAAAGCTCTATGGTCAGTGTCTGCTGATGGAACTTTGGCATAAAGAAAAAGAGACATGGGAAGTAAAAGGATTCCCTAACTCAGAATAGTAAGACACATAAATACACAAACAGGAAATGAAGAATCAGACCAGTAAAACTCTATCAGACTAACCAACTCACCTTCTAACATTTTGTGACTAAACACTTACTTGGTACGCATTAAACAATTTATACATTCTCAAGTTCCAGTAGCCTGAAATGATCTTAGAAAAAGAGTCTTATAAAGGATTATCAGTAATATTTTATAATTTACCTCTAATTCTTTCATTGTGATGTATGTAGTCTATAATCGATTATATTTAATGATTATCTATAAAACCATTAAAATTTTTGAGTTTACTTTATGCCAGGCTCTGTGTTTGATTATTTTGTAATATTTACTTCATCTAATCTTCATAAACCCTGTGATATTGATAGTACTAGGTCTTAAATTTCATAGTTGAAGACACAGGAGATTATCAAGGAAATGCTGAAAGTCAGCCAAGCAGTGGTCAAGCTGAGTCTCACTAACCTTTGTCTACCTCTACCTTTAACGGATTAAAATCTCAAGAGTCATTTTTCATAACTGTAAGAAAATTATATTTTATTTTGCCTCAATTGTGCTGGGAATTTTTAGTTTTTGTTCAAATTTAGGTAGATAAGTCACCACAGATATATTGAATGTAGGTTTATTATATAATAATAACATATATTTACATAATATGTGCATGCACACACACTTGACTATGTACCGACTGATCTTTTTTGTTTTGTTTTGTTTTTTTGTTTTTTTTTTTGAGATGGAGTCTTACTCTGTTGCCCAGACTGGAGTACAATGGTGCAATCTTGGCTCACTGCAACTTTCACCTCCTGGGTTCCAGCGATTCTCCTCCATCAGCCTCCTGAGTAGCTGGGATTACAGGCATGCACCACCATGCCCAGCTAATTTTTGTACTTTTAATAGAGACGGGATTTTACCACGTTGCTCAGGCTGGTCTCGAACTCCTGACTTCGTGATCCACCTGCCTCGGCCTTCCAAAGTGCTGAGATTACAGATGAGCCACTGCGCCTGGCCTGATCTTTCTTTTCTTTTTTTTTTTTTTATTATTATACTTTAAGTTCTAGGGTACATGTGCATAACGTGCAGGTTTGTTACATATGTATACATGTGCCATGTTGGTGTGCTGCACCCATCAACTCATCAGCACCCATCAATTCATCATTTATATCAGGTATAACTCCCCAATGCAATCCCTCCCCCCTCCCCCCTCCCCATGATAGGCCCCGTTGTGTGATGTTCCCCTTCCCGAGTCCAAGTGAGCTCATTGTTCAGTTCCCACCTATGAGTGAGAACATGCGGTGTTTGGTTTTCTCTTCTTGTGATAGTTTGCTAAGAATGATGGTTTCCAGCTGCATCCATGTCCCTACAAAGGACGCAAACTCATCCTTTTTTATGGCTGCATAGTATTCCATGGTGTATATGTGCCACATTTTCTTAATCCAGTCTGTCACTGATGGACATTTGGGTTGATTCCAAGTCTTTGCTATTGTGAATAGTGCCGCAATAAACATACGTGTGCATGTGTCTTTGTAGTAGCATAATTTATAATCCTTTGGGTATATACCCAGTAGTGGGATGGCTGGGTCATATGGTACATCTAGTTCTAGATCTTTGAGGAATTGCCATACTGTTTTCCATAATGGTTGAACTAGTTTACAATCCCACCAACAGTGTAAAAGTGTTCCTATTTCTCCACATCCTCTCCAACACCTGTTGTTTCCTGATTTTTTAATGATTGCCATTCTAACTGGTGTGAGATGGTATCTCATTGTGGTTTTGATTTGCATTTCTCTGATGGCCAGTGATGATGAGCATTTTTTCATGTGTCTGTTGGCTGTATGAATGTCTTCTTTTGAGAAATGTCTGTTCATATCCTTTCCCCACTTTTTGATGGGGTTGTTTGTTTTTTTTCTTGTGTATTTGTTTGAGTTCTTTGTAGATTCTGGAAATTAGCCCTTTGTCAGATGAGTAGATTGCAAAAATTTTCTCCCATTCTGTAGGTTGCCTGTTCACTCTGATGGTAGTTTCTTTTGCTGTGCAGAAGCTCTTTAGTTTAATTAGATCCCATTTGTCAATTTCTTATAGAGGTAAAATTCATATTTAGACAGATAATTAAACTAACTTATCCCCATAGTTTTGTATAACCTAGGGGTGATTTTTAAAGTTCTAGTAAGTTTTTAGTTACCTGTTTTATTTCCTAGTTTCTCTATTTTCATGCCTCTGTCTTCTAAGAAGTATAATTTAATTCGTAAAAGTATCTGCCTATATATAACAATCTAATTATGGGTTTTATAATACTTCAGTATATAAATAATTCACTTGAAAAGGATGCTGGCACTAAAATGGATGGTCTTTTTTAAAACTTAAAATTTATTTGGATTTGTTTGAAGTTAGATTTCATGGGAGGAAACGCTCTCATTATTTATATAACATTTTTTTGCAACATATCCGTGAGAGGTCCGAGCGTTAAATAAAAAAAAATTTTCGGAGTTATTTGTATGTATGCATGTATTTGTGTATGAAACAAATACCAACAAATACTTATTGATTATACCAATCTCATACATACCTTTGCATTCTCCCATGGCTGTCTAACTTCAAACCTGTGCCTTACAATGTATATTCATCTTCGCTTTAGGTAAAGTTTCACCATGGTTTTTAATTATCAAAAAAACACAAACAAACAATTTTTTTAAAAAGTTGTTTTTGTTTTTGTTTTGAGACAGAGTTCCGCTCTGTCTCCCAGGCTGGAGTGCAGTGGTGCAATCTCAGCTCACTGCAACCTCCACCTCCCAAGCCATTCTCCTGCCTCAGCCTCCCCAGTAGCTGGGACTACAGGAGTGCCACCATGCCCGTCTAATTGTTGTATTCTTAGTAGAAATGGGGTTTTGCCACACTGGCCAGGCTGGTCTCGAGCTCCTGACCTCAGGTGATCCACCTACCTCTCCTCCCAGAGTGCTGGGATTACAGGTGTGAGCCACTGCGCCCGGTGCCCAGCGAGGTTGGGCACAAAACTATATATAAACAGTTACAGGACCAGGTGCAGTGGCTTACGCCTGTAATTCCAACACTTTGGCAGGCCAAGGTGGGAGCATGACTTGATCTCAGGAGTTCAGGACCAGCCTGGGCAACAAAGTGAGATCCCGTCTCTGCAAAAAAACAAAAAAAAACAAAGCACCACAAGCGAAATAAAATGATGATTCAAAGACTATTTTGCATTCCAAACTAATTTCTAATCAGTCCTTATCAGGTAATTGTTCTGTCTGCTTCTTCAATCTGCTAAATACAAGATGTCAAACGTGAATAGTTTCAAGTGCTTGATTCTGCTTTTGGTAGGTTGTAAACTTGAGTAGGTTACATAATCCCTTTAAGATTCTTTTCCATCATCTGTAAAATGTAAAATGCATCTAAACAATTTATTGGAAATATGTTCTGAGAATGGTTTAATGTATAAACATATAGGATATTTAACACCTAATTTGTGCTCAAAACCATTAAGAAACATATTGATAGGACATAAGCTATTCATTATTAATTACAGTGAGTTTGCAGACTGAACTTTAAACTTTCATGGAAATCTCTGGATTCTGATATGATTCTGGCCCCCTATGAGACCTCAGTCATCAGTACACTTTATGTGTAACAGGTGTGGCTGACACATCACACTATACGGTACAGAATGTTTCCAACCACAGAGTTGCTGCTGCCTGAAATAACAGTTAACACCTACACTGGTCTTGGTGTGACCGCAGGAGGTAGGGGATAAAGTGGATGGGTAATGGGTGGAGGAAATGGCCTGATTGGCGAAAACAATAAGAGGCTGTTTCATACAATATTGGGAGTTGAAGCAATTTACCTGGGCAAAAAACAGAAGACATAGCTTAGGGAGGAGAGAAGAGACCAGAACTGAGGTTTACAAGCATGGATATGGTTGATCACTACCACTATAACTGCACTATTTTTGTTATTCCAGCAAGTGTGACCATAGGAAACACTACTAAACTTAGAACTACGACACTATTTACCTGTTAAGAAAAGAGGAGGGAATAGGAAGAAGTCAATCACAAAGAAAAAAATAACATAAAATCATAAAGCATCGATAGGACTATAAATACTAGTCATATTTTCAATGAGATGATTTTTAACTGGAAATTTCCTTCAGATAATGTGCTTAGAGATAGCATGTTTTGTAGGTGGAAATAATGGGCAGGTAAAGACACACACACACAAAAACTTTAAGGTACCGTGAAGGAAGATGTTAAATAATACCTTGCGAGAAATCATCATGGTGACTATTGATACACAAAGGACTTATTTAACATTGGAAGCTTAATGATATGAATGGTTTGTCCCTGAGTTATTTCTGAACTCTTATCATGACAGAATGGTGACTGTAACAGAAATTTTTGAGACTAGACATAAAAATGGTTCACGCGAGAGGAAAAGAAAACTAGCATATGGCAAAAATAATTCCTGGAATAAAAGTGACTTGACCAGCTATGATTTTACAGACTTTTTTTTTTTTTTTTTTTTGAGACGGACTTTCGCTCTGTCGCCCAGGCTGGAGTGCAGTGGCTCGACCTCCACTCACTGCAAGCTCCGCCTCCCGGGTACAAGCCATTCTCCTGCCTCAGCCTCCCGTGTAGCTGGGACTACAGGCGCCCACGACCGTGCCTGGCTAATTTTTTGTATTTTTAGTAGAGACGGGGGTTTCACCATCTTAGCCAGGATGGTCTCGATCTCCTGACCTCGTGATCCGCCCGTCTTGGTCTCCCAAAGTGCTGGGATTACAGGCGTGAGCCACCGCGCGGGGCCAGACTGTTTTTAAAAGAAGCCACCCATTTCTATCAGTCACAAGACTCTCTACTTAAATTTCAATTTTAGCAACAACACAATCTAAAGGTAAGAATTTATTTTATTAATAGAAGTAAAGTATTTTGAAAATACGGAAATGGTATTTTACTCCAGGTTAATATGCAACATTGCTAGCGCGGTACACTGGCAACATCAGTAGAGCCAGATAATGAAGAGAACTCTCACAAGAATAGGCCAGAGATTGTTCTTTTATATACAGTTTTCTCACCATACATTTAAAAACTTTCAGGTGGAAACTAAATGATGTGTAGGATTCAGAGACCCTAATTTCTTTTCTTTTTTTTTTTTTTCTTTTGAGACGGAGTTTTGCCCTTGCTGCCCAGGCTGGAGTGCAATGGCGCCATCTCAGCTCACCATGCATATCTCAGCAACTTCTGCCTCCCAGGTTCAGATGATTCTCCTGCCTCAGCTTCCTGAGTAGCTGGGATTACAGGCATGCACTACCACGCCCGGCTAATTTTGTATTTTTAATAGAGATGGGGTTTCTCCATGTTGAGGCTGGTCTCGAACTCCTGACCTCCGGTGATCCACCTGCCTCGGCCTCCCAAAGTGTTGGGATTACAGGCGTGAGCCACTGCACCTGGCCCAGAGACCCTAATTTCTTATCTGGAATTTATGGATAGAAATGTATTTTAAAATTTATTAGTTTGTATTTTAAAATAAATGTGTTTATACATACATGAATTAACAGCCCCATTGGCATTTGATGAATCACCCTGTAACCAAACACATTAATATTTCCACAGCAAAATGTATAAAACAAAAACTACGATTAGCTAAGTTCAGGTTTTGGAACCAAACTGATGAAAACATTTTGTTTATAGATATTTGGTTTTTAGCTTTATGGATAAGGAACTGGAGACTTATCTCCTGTGTCAGTGTGTGGATTAAAGTATACTCAATTCTTTGTTCAAAACAACTATTCCCCCCTTACTGAGCCCCTCCACATGTGGTTTCTTAATGATAATTTATCTGAGTGATTTTACACACATGTTATAGTAAACCTGTGTATAGATTGGATAAGATAAATTGAATCTCTTCAGAGAATATTGTGTTAACAGGTCTTTTGTTGTTGTTCTTCTTCTTGTTTTTTGAGACAGAGTTTCCCTCTTGTCACCCAGGCTGGAGTGCACTGGCACCATCTGGGCTCAATGCAACCTCCACCTCCCTGTTCAAGTGATTCTCCTGCCTCAGCCTCCCAAGTAGCTGGGATTACAAGCGCCAGCCACCATGCCCAGCTAATTTTTTTTTTTTTTTTTTTTTGGTATTTTTAGTAGAGATGAGATTTCATCATGTTGGCCAGGCTGCTCTCAAACTCCTGACCTCAGGTGATCCGCCCACCTCAGCCTCCCAAAGTGTTGGGATTAAAGGCGTGAGCCACCGCGCCCGGCCAACAAGTCTTACTTTTGATTGAGTATGAAAAGTATCTTTCCCAAAATATTATGGTTGTTTGCTTTGATAGATTTGGTTTCTCCCCCTCTGTCAGTCACTTTTCTCTTTGTCCTGCCTGGTTTTCCCCTGTTCTGCTTGTTTCTTGGGGTGCTGATTCCTGCAACACATGTTTCACCGCCTCCATGGCTAACCAGCTTCCAGGTAGGTGGAGTCAGTGGCGCCCCTGGGTTGAGATTTGGAAGGTGGGAAGAGGGAAGAAGCCTGTGACTTTGTCTTTCCCCTCTCTGCTTCAGGCTTTATCTCCAGCGGTGGCCACAGATGCTATGTACTATTCTGTTTTCTTTCATTTTAATATTTATTTTATTGTGATAGGAATACAACATGAGATCTACTCTATTAACAAATTTTGGAATGTACGATACAATATCATTAACTCTAGGCACAATGTTGTGCAGCAGATCCCTAGAGCTTACTCATTTTGCATTACTAAAACCTTATCCCCATTTTCCGCTCCTCACTGTCCCTGGTAACGACTATTCTGCTCCTTGCTTCTATGAATTAGACTATTTTAGACACCTCATACAAGTGGAATTGTGTTTTTGTCCTTCCTTCATGCTATGTGGTTTGAACTGCTGCCAAATAGCAACTTCCTCCTGGCAGGCACCAGCCACTGTGGTGTCAATCCCATCAATTGGTTCTGGTGAACCCACCTGCTCCCTTGTTTCTCTAGCTCTGGGTTATTTTGCCCGTATCTGAATTGTCTTCTTTCTCCTGACTGACTCTTGAAGTTCTCCAACTGTTTGGTAAATACCCTCCTGTGTTAACTTCCCTCTATGTAATGACTTGGCACAGAATTTGTGCCTTTCATGAATACATCAACCTACCTTGAGTAATACATCTGGACATTCATGAATACATCAACCTACCTTGAATAATATCTACTACACTCGTGTTCCCTTGACAGTTTCTCTATCTTTATTTCTGCCTATTTCTGCTCAGTCCCTCCCTCTGATCTAGCCCTAATGCTACTTCTCAAACAAACCATTCGGTCTTATGTTTTAGAGACTGTCCACTATTTGAACAGTTCCTTGCTCAAAACTTTTAAAGGCTCTCTACTGTCCAATGTCACTCATTTGACCTTACTCAAATGACACCTCCTTTGGGATGCCTTCCTTGAACATATCTTCTAACTTTGTACCCACATCATTATGTATGCTCCACAATATTTCTTACAACACAGCAAGAAGCCAAAGGTCGGTCACAGGACCAACAACGTAAAGCCAAAATACAAAGTGGCATACCATTTTAAACATGATACTATATATGAACGTTATAGTAATTGTATTTTTATTTGCCAGGCGCAGTGGCTTACGCCTATAATCCCAGCACTTTGGGAGGCTGAGGTGGGTGGATCATCTGAGATCAGGAGTTCCAGACCAGCCTAGCCAACATGGAGAAACCCTGTCTCTACCAAAAATACAAAATTAGCCGGGCATGGTGGTGCATGCCTGTAATCCCAGCTACTCAGGAAGGCTGAGGCAAGTGAATCACTTTGAACCTGGGAAGCGGAGGTTGCAGTGAGCCGAGATCACACCATTACACTGCTGCCTGGGCAATAAGAGCAAAACTCGGTCTCAAAAAAAATATATATATATATGTGTGTGTGTGTGTGTGTGTGTGTGTGCTTTCATATTTGATATTTGTAACTTTATGGAGAAAATATTTTATTATGTAATGCTGACATTAAACAAAATTATAGGCAATGTTAGAGAAATCAAATATTTATATTTTTATAAAAATAATGAATAGAAGAGTGACATATAACCATCAGAGTACTTTATTCTCAAATTCACAAAATGATAAACCAGAAGATTAAAGGTAGAAGAGATTAGTGGTTATTGGTATATTTAACAGAATTCAGATTAAAAGGCTTGCATTTGTATGAGAATTATTGTTTCTCAAGATTTCGGAATTCTATTTATGTAACCAAAACAATTAGAATAATTCAGATACTGCCTGTGTAAGTTTATGGCCACGGTTTCCCTCAATTTCCCTCTAAACTGGATATGTGGGTTTTTTTGTTTGTTTGTTTTTGTTTTTGTTTTTTTTGAGACAGAGTCTCGCTCTGCCCCCAGGCTGGAGTGCAGTGGCCGGATCTCAGCTCACTGCAAGCTCCACCTCCTGAGTTCACGTCATTCTCCTGCCTCAGCCTCCGGAGTAGCCGGGACTACAGGCGCCCGCCACCTGGCCCGGCTAATTTTTTTGTATTTTTAGTAGAGACGGGGTTTCACCGTGTTAGCCAGGATGGTTTCCATCTCCAGACCTCGTGATCCGCCCGTCTCGGCCTCCCAAAGTGCTGGGATTACAGGCTTGAGCCACCGCGCCCGGCCTGGATATGTAGTTTTGCTCTTCACCTGCTTCCCCGGAGTCTCCAACTATGTAAGTAATTCTCAGATAATTGTCTCTCAGTCATTTTCAGTCATAGGAACGTGTCATTTCAGGAATTCAAATTCCTAAATCCATATACTAACAAAATTTTTGAATTTTATGCAAAGTTAAAATTTTTCTTTTTCCTTTGGCTCCAACTGAACTCAGATGAGAAAATCAGCACAGAAAAAGGTAATGTAGATGACTTCTCTCTTTGTCTCGGGAGAGAATCTCAGGGAGTGCTTGGATACATCCGGAGAGAGCCCTGCAGCTGCAGCTCCTGACATGGGTAATGAACCTGCACTTGTGTGTTGTATGATTTTGATTCTGCCTCACCCTCAAACCAGGTGTCTCATATTTTCTGTTAGAGCTCTATATCCCACCCATCACTCTTCATGCATGGCAGCTGTCTTAGTATGCTATTGCTGCTGTAACAAATAAGCACAAATTTAGTGGATAAAAACAACAAAAATTATTCTCTTACAGTTTTAGAGGGTTGGAGTCTGAAAGTCTTATGGAACTAATACCAAAGTTACAGCAGGGCTGAATCTGTTCCTCTCCTCACCCAGCTTCTCATGTCTGCCAGCATTCCCTCACTTGTGGTTTTGTCATTCCAGCTTCTGCTCCCATGATTGCACTGCCTCCTCCTTTTCTCTACTCAAATCTCCCTCTGCATCCCTTTTATAAGGATACTTGAGATACATTTTAAGCCTACTGTGATAATCCAAAATAATCCTTCAATCTCAAGATCCTCAATCTCTTCTCACTTATGCTATGTATTTTTTGCCCTATAAGGTAGCATTCACAGCTTCTAATGATTATGACCTGGATATACTGGGAGCCATTATTCAGCCTACTACAGAATCTAGGATGAGTCCAGGTTATTCCCTGCTCTCATTTGGACACCCTTTACCCACAAGAAACATTCATACATAATTTATTTCATATGGATGTGCAGTGAGTTCCCAACGGATCTTTCACAACTCTACCACTACAGGCTTCTGGAGGCACGATTCTCAACACCTGTTTTTCAAACCACACCTCACCTCCATTCTCCACGCTTTTTTGCTGCATTCTGTGCAGCTGAGTTCTAACAACTGCATCACACAGTCTTCCTCACCCTCTGGCTTCTGTCTGTTTTCAACCATTGGGAAACATTGGTAGGAGAAGAGAAGCTAGGAGAAGAAAGTGGAAAAATTACATAATTCTCTAGCTCCTTCCTCATTTTCAGGTCCTGGAAATGGCTAGAATCTGTCCTGAACTCTTGGCATCTTCTGATACTCAACAATAGAGAATGGCGTGAATATCATCCGGCTGCCCTACACAATATTGTCTAGACTATGGGTAGCTAAACAATCTACTTGCAATTAATAGTAAAAAAAATAAAAACTAGGTTCTGATTAAGTATTCTGCTGTATTTTGCTAGAATATTGGCTACTTAATGTTTTCCATATAATTATTAAGTAAATATTCTGATATGGCCCATCTCTATTCTGATATAGCCCATGTTGAATTTTTTCTTCAGAAAGGAGAAGAGATTTTTCTCTTGCATTTAATGCAGTGATTATTTTTCATTTAAACATCAGGCATCTGGTTAATACACTGTAGGTGTGCAAAAAGTGTCACTGACACATCCTTTCACTGTGCATTCCTCTGTACAAACACTTCCAACCACAGTGTTGCTAGCCCTTGAAAGGACATTTAGCACCTAGAGCACTGATGTTATTGTAATGATTCTTGGTAATTCTAACTTGGGTCATGAGAAAGGAGAAAGACATTTCTGATGAAAAATAGTAAAATTCTACTGCAAGAGATGTTGAAAGTCAAATCTATGTATCTGGTCCAGAAGCAGTAGGTTTCGCTTAACAGAGGAGAAGGAAATCAAAACTGAGATTTGCGAGCCTGGATGTGGGTGACCGCTATTAAGTATCACATTAGCGTCATTATCATTTGGACAAGCATGACCACAGGTAACAACATTAGCTTCAGAATCATGAAAGGATTTTTTGTTGGAAGAGGAAAGAGGGAGGAATGTAGAGACAGATAATAATGTGAAATAACATGAGGCAGGAAAAATTTTGATGCAATGAGAATAAGAAATAATGTGAGGATGGAAAAATTATTGATACAAGTTATATATATGATTATGTAAGTGTTATAATCATGTTCTGAACATGCATTCTTTGAGATTTTGTCTCAATTGGATGTATTTAGGTAACGTAATTTGTAAACAGAAATAATGGCAAGTGCATGCACATAAAGAAAACTCCTGAATATCTGTCATACTGCCCATTTATATAAATCAGAATCCTTCACAATCTTGAACTCATTCTGCTTAGAAAAATAAAATGTGACTTGATAATAAGATTTCCAGAAAACACATTCAGGCATTTATGTTAGAGAAACAGGAAGCTAGAGCATTTTAAAAATAATTTTTCTGAAATGGTAAGTGACTAAAACATCCATGAATACTATGCAGCCATATCAAACAATGAGATCATGTCTCTGCAGCAACATGGTTGGAGCTGGAAGACATGATCCTAAGCAAACTGACACAGACACAAACAGAAAATCAAGTACTGCGTGTTTTCACTTATAAGTGGGAGCTAAACTTTGAGTACACATGGACACAAAGAAGGGAACAACAGACCCTGGGGCCTGCTTGAGGGTGGAGAGTAGGAGGAGGGTGAAGATCAAAAAACTACCTATTGGGTACTATGCTTATTACCTGGGTAATGAAATAACCTGCAAACCAAACCCCTGGAATACTCAATTTACCTATGTAACAAACCTGCACAGGTACCTCCTAAAGCTAAAATTAAAAAATAAAAATAAAAATAAACAAATGAAAACTGATGCTAACATGTTTTACAAAAAAAAAAAAAATGGATTGTAAAACACAATGAAAATAGCGTATGTATCTGAGAAGCCATTTAACATATTAAACATTCCCTTTAAGAATGAGTATGCATCTCTGCAAATCTGCTATATCTAATTCTTCCAGGCAAGAAAGTTGTTCATACAGGAAAAAAAAAAAAAAAAAGCCATGATTTGCATAACATGTTAGAAGAAGCAACTCATTCTTAGCAATCAGGAGCAAAAAACTCTACTTAAGCGGCAGTTTTTGGGAGAATATAATTTAAAACTAAGGACTTATTTTGCACATAGCAGTGTTTTTAAAATCAATGGTTACCATTAAACGCACTTATATAGCACACACAAGATAAGCAATAGTGTCAGAAAATAAATAGGAATCAAGACAGCACTAGTTCAGGGACTGTTCTTGAATTCATAACATGTGGACCAAGAAGAGATGAGGAAGGTAAAGTCAGAAATTGCTTTTGTGTAATTTTGAGGAGGCCATACCAAAGCTTAACAATACCAGATGCCTATAGATTGTAGCGAGCATGGAAGTCCATCAAATACTTTACATTTTAGCCTCATACGTGGCTTTTTTGATAAGACGGGTGCCATTTTCAGACTGTAAATGGCTTGGAAATCTGAAAACCTGACATGGATTATTTTCACCGGTCTGAGGTTCAACTGATAGCTACAAGAGAGGGTCAAATATCCATTGTAGTCAATCTGCCAAAAGTGGTAGGGGCAATGCCCTGTGCAATGTGGTCTCCTCCTCCAGAAAACAATAGGATAATTTCAGGCGGGAACCACAAGCCTAGCATGCAGTGGAAGCGTCTGCATCAGAAACAGCCCGTCACCGATTGCCAATCTATGATGGTTGCTGTGCTGTCATGTCCAGCATAAGAATAGATCCAGGCAGCAATGGTAGAGATCAGATAGTGTGCAGACTTTAAACATTCCACAAAATTGAATCTGAAATGAATCACAGATGTATACATAAAAGATAGATGTCCGCATTCTCTAATGAGACCAGTTGGAATCAAGCTGTTGATTTAGTCTACAGTATATGATCAATATTTTCTGAAATCTAAAACTTTTCTAAAACCCAAAGTCTATTAACACGTTTACAAAGCACAGGGACTAATTGAAGCAAAATCATAAAATAAATAGAAACATAATTTCAAAACAGTATATTACAGTTAAGGTTGTATTCAAATACATTGTAATCATGATTCTCACATTCACCTGTGAAATATTTTTACACAATTTTAGAAAATAAGTGAAGTAAAAAAGTCATTTTTTCCATAGGCTGTTTATATCATAACATAATCAATTAAGGGCAGAACTGAGTCCCAAATTCACAAATTCAGCTTCCAAATTCTACTCTCCTTCATTCTTTCTTTCTTTTTTTTTTTTTTTAAGATGGAGTCTTGCTCTCTTGCCCAGGCTAGAGTGCAGTGGCATGATCTCGGCTCACTGCAGCCTCTGCATCCCGGGTTCCAGCAATTCTCCTCCCCCTAGCTCCTGAGTAGACTAGCTGGGATTACAGGCACCTACCACCACGCCTGGCTAATTTTTGTATGTTTAGTAGAGATGGGGTTTCACCATGTCGGCCAGGCTGGTCTCGAACTCCTGACCTCAGGTGATCCACCTGCCTTGACCTCCCAAAGTGCTGGGATTACAGATGTGAGCCACCACGCCTGGTCTGCTCTCCTTCATTCTTTTCCACCATAATGTGGGGAAATAATAATAAACTCAGTAAAAAACAACAACACCTGTCAGGTGCAGTGACTCATGCCTGTAAACCCAGCATTTTGGGAGGCTGAGGTGGGTGGGTCACCTGAGGTCAGGAGTTCGAGACCAGCCTGACCAATATGGTGAAACCCCATCTCTACTAAAAATACAAAAATTAGCCGGGCGTGGTGGTGCACCTGTAGTCCCAGCTACT
>NC_045443.1:9150588-9152534 GCF_002776525.5 Piliocolobus tephrosceles
AAAAAAAAAAAAAAAAAAAAAAAAAAAAAAAAAAAAAACTGATGAAAACATTTTTAAAAAAAAAAAAAAAAATGGATTGTAAAACACAATGAAAATAGCGTATGTATCTGAGAAGCCATTTAACATATTAAACATTCCCTTTAAGAATGAGTATGCATCTCTGCAAATCTGCTATATCTAATTCTTCCAGGCAAGAAAGTTGTTCATACAGGGGAAAAAAAAAAAAGCCATGATTTGCATAACATGTTAGAAGAAGCAACTCATTCTTAGCAATCAGGAGCAAAAAACTCTACTTAAGCGGCAGTTTTTGGGAGAACATAATTTAAAACTAAGGACTTATTTTGCACATAGCAGTGTTTTTAAAATCAATGGTTACCATTAAACGCACTTATATAGCACACACAAGATAAGCAATAGTGTCAGAAAATAAATAGGAATCAAGACAGCACTAGTTCAGGGACTGTTCTTGAATTCATAACATGTGGACCAAGAAGAGATGAGGAAGGTAAAGTCAGAAATTGCTTTTGTGTAATTTTGAGGAGGCCATACCAAAGCTTAACAATACCAGATGCCTATAGATTGTAGCGAGCATGGAAGTCCATCAAATACTTTAAATTTTAGCCTCATACGTGGCTTTTTTGATAAGACGGGTGCCATTTTCAGACTGTAAATGGCTTGGAAATCTGAAAACCTGACACGGATTATTTTCACAGGTCTGAGGTTCAACTGATAGCTACAAGAGAGGGTCAAATATCCATTGTAGTCAATCTGCCAAAAGTGGTAGGGGCAATGCCCTGTGCAATGTGGTCTCCTCCTCCAGAAAATAATAGGATAATTTCAGGCGGGAACCACAAGCCTAGCATGCAGTGGAAGCGTCTGCATCAGAAACAGCCCGTCACCGATTGCCAATCTATGATGGTTGCTGTGCTGTCATGTCCAGCATAAGAATAGATCCAGGCAGCAATGGTAGAGATCAGATAGTGTGCAGACTTTAAACATTCCACAAAATTGAATCTGAAATGAATCACAGATGTATACATAAAAGATAGATGTCCGCATTCTCTAATGAGACCAGTTGGAATCAAGCTGTTGATTTAGTCTACAGTATATGATCAATATTTTCTGAAATCTAAAACTTTTCTAAAACCCAAAGTCTATTAACACATTTACAAAGCACAGGGACTAATTGAAGCAGAATCATAAAATAAATAGAAACATAATTTCAAAACAGTATATTACAGTTAAGGTTGTATTCAAATACATTGTAATCATGATTCTCACATTCACCTGTGAAATATTTTTACACAATTTTAGAAAATAAGTGAAGTAAAAAAGTCATTTTTTCCATAGGCTGTTTATATCATAACATAATCAATTAAGGGCAGAACTGAGTCCCAAATTCACAAATTCAGCTTCCAAATTCTACTCTCCTTCATTCTTTCTTTCTTTTTTTTTTTTTTTAAGATGGAGTCTTGCTCTCTTGCCCAGGCTAGAGTGCAGTGGCATGATCTCGGCTCACTGCAGCCTCTGCATCCCGGGTTCCAGCAATTCTCCTCCCCCTAGCTCCTGAGTAGACTAGCTGGGATTACAGGCACCTACCACCACGCCTGGCTAATTTTTGTATGTTTAGTAGAGATGGGGTTTCACCATGTCGGCCAGGCTGGTCTCGAACTCCTGACCTCAGGTGATCCACCTGCCTTGACCTCCCAAAGTGCTGGGATTACAGATGTGAGCCACCACGCCTGGTCTGCTCTCCTTCATTCTTTTCCACCATAATGTGGGGAAATAATAATAAACTCAGTAAAAAACAACAACACCTGTCAGGTGCAGTGACTCATGCCTGTAAACCCAGCATTTTGGGAGGCTGAGGTGGGTGGGTCACCTGAGGTCAGGAGTTCGAGACCAGCCTGACCAATATGGTGAAACCCCATCTCTACTAAAAATAC